>NC_073702.1:60029306-60332336 GCF_023634085.1 Falco cherrug
CAGTTTCAGGTTTAATTTGGATATGGTTATAGAAATAACAAATAGAAAAGTCTCTAATCTGCAGTGCAGTCTCTTTTGCTTTCCCATTTCCTGGCACGTTTCTTTCTTCATTCCTCACGCCACTTCCACCCCATAGATATGCCTTTTTTGTTGTTGTTCAAGAGAATGTAATGCATAATATCTGCCTCTGAAATAGTTAGCATAGGACAGAGGGAAGTGAGGGTCATTACATTTTTTTGGTAGTGTGTTTGCAAGTTCAGTGCAGACTTGGGTTTAAGCCACAGACTTGGCACTAGATTTGATGTAAACTTTAGGGAGGATGGTTCTGCTGACAGGCAAAACCATGGTTTGTGAAAGCTTCATAGCACTTCCCCACCTGCTCCCAGCAATACTGCAGGCATGCGCAGCACAAAGGGAGGTGAGATGCCGGTACAAGCCATTTCTTGCACTCAGCAGAACAGGCCCTGGCTGTGGAAAACCGATATTGGTTTTGAAAACAATCTTTGGGAGCAGTGTACTTTTCTCAGGAAGCTCTGCAGGTGGCCCTTGTGCTGAACTTTTAAAAGCACAAAAATTTTAGGCGTCATCACACAGATCTGCTGTATGCTTAAGCCTGTTCTTAGGATGGATGTAAGGTGCCTAAATACAATAATAATAATAACAATAATAATAATAATAATAGCACTATTAACAAAAACTGTGAATACACTACCTTACGTGATCCTTAAAAGAGAAGCTTAAAAGCTGAAGCGTAGAAATAGCTTTTTATTGGTTTCTCCTTTCTGTGACATTCGTGAGTCACAGGTCTGTCAAGAAAAAAAAAAAAGCTCCTTTTAATAGTTTAGCTGAAGTTGGAGAAAGATGATGCAAGCTGTTTCACCCACTGCTGACCGAGCTTCTTGCTTGGGACATGACAGAACTTGAATGCAAAGTCAAGAATTCCTGTAAGTGGCAGAATGGGAAAAGGGGTATCCCTGGAGGCTGCTCTGTCTTTCATTGCCAGCCTCTATAATTATACACTGTCTTTCAAAGCAACTTGTGAAAGCTGCCTGTGCAGCCTGCTTCTTTTTCCCAGGCCCTGGGGAAAGTGCATCACAGCTGTTCCCTGCCAAATCTAAACACCTTACGATCGAGCACTTCTAAATATGGCTCTGCAGTAGAGCTGGGGGGGGGGGGGGGGGGGGGGGGGGGGGGGGGCGGAGAGATGATGAAACTTTTTTTTCCCAGAAAAATGGCATGTTGTTCAACCCATCAAACTTTACCACATCAAGGTTTGCCAAAATATCTAGATTGTGATGAATGTCTCACCTGGAAAGTGTTTCCAATCCAGAGTAATGCTGGGAGAGTGGGGAGTTGAAAGGCTTTATAGTAGCTGACAGCCCTAACTCACCGATATTTTTCTTTCCATTTCCAGCTCACTAGTTAAAACAAACAGTGTTTCATGGTATTCAGCAAAATCTTTCAAAACCTTAAACCTCTTCAGAAAATGGAAGTCCTCTCAATCTTGCCCTAGTGTCAAAGATGCTGTCAAAACCATGAATAAAAGTCTTTGTGCTATTACTAATAAATTCATATTAAAGCATGGATAACAAAGGATAAATGTATGTCCTCCTGTGTACTTATAGGCAGAGGGAAATAGTGATTTTTTTTACTCCCCACAGCCTCATGTGGTAAGAAGCCAGATCATTCCAGCTCATGTTATTGCATTCCTTGAGAACATTCCTGTACAATATTGCACTGCTTCCCCAGTGCTAAGCGATAAGGATTATAAGTCCTTGACTCGGTCTGGTGAACATTTGTGTGAGCAGATTCAATTTCTTAAGTGAGTAAAACCACACTGACATAGGTATGGACTGCAGAGGCTACCTCTAGTTAGGGGAAGGCAAACACAGATGTGTCCTTTGGTTGCTCTTTTCTCAGCTGATTCAGGTTCCTTGGACAAAACTTGTGTTATCCTTTCCAGTGACTGTGCACTTTGGAAGGATAAAGAACTATTTTAAGTCCTCATTTATATGGTGTGCTATAAAATAAGGCCCAAGATGGATGAACAGGGGCTCTGTTTTTTAACAACAGTGACTTAGAGATTTGCACATCAGCCATCTCTCCTGTAGAGTCAGACAGATTTACAGTGCCTGGAAATGTTTGCCAACAAAGATGTTATTGTAACTCCAGTGTCTGTTCAAGGAAGTTTATGAGGTAGAGTTAGAAACTGTTCATGTTGTCTTACTGTGCTTGATGTATAGGAGAGACAATATGACAAATGCATTGCTGAATTAAAAGCAAAGCTACTGCAGCGTTCAGATTGTATTTAACGTCAAGCACCTCACGTTCTTGCCTGTTGTCTCCACCTAGAAAAGAGCTGCCATATTTAACCCTCCTTGTGTGACAGGGGGTAACTCAGTAATCTTTTATGTGGTTTTGCTTGTACAACTGATAAATAAGAGAAATGTTCATTATCTGGTTCAAATTATCTTCATCCGTTCAATTCTTTGTGAGAAAGTTACCTAGTCTTTCATATGATTGGTTGTGGTTTACAATACTAATAACTGACTTTTCTCCCTCAGATGACATCAAAGATGTGTCACTAAATGACGGGTCGTTTCTAAAAGTGGGCATAACTCCATTGGGATTCACAGCAACTGAACTTTTGTCTGGATATTCTTTTTCTTTCCAAAATATGCAAGTGCTTTTTTATTCTTTTTTCATATGGACCTCTTGGGTTGCCATTTTTGCTTATTCTAAACACCCATCAACTGCTAACACAGTTACTCAAGACAGCTCATAAATCTTCGTCCAAAGACAGTTCCTTTTGCTAGTGGACAACAAGAAGTAGCTCGGCTTCTGCTTGTAATTCTTGGAGCGTACAAGAGTTTTATACGTGTTTAGATGTCTAAAATGCACCTTAACTAAATCCCTCCTGTGGCTTTCAAACAGAATATTAGCTGTCTTTTTAAGTAGTGAGATTTTCAATAGCTTTGCTCCTTTTTTTGTTCTCTTGGAGAAAGTTAAGTAGTGTCCATAGTAAATATGCTGCTCAGGGAAGAGTCCCTGCCTCATTTCTTCTACACTTTGCACTGATTGTGTTAAGCCTATGCTCAAGAACCAATACTTTCCTGTGAATACATCACTGACATTAGCTGCACATTCCTTGGATAGCGGCAAAGTGTTTGGCTGTCTAGACACAGCCAAATAAGAGCACAAAGCTTACTTTGAGCAAATCACTAACAACTTCTGTTGGCCAACAATGGGCAGAAAGGTTCTCTGATCCCTTTAGCTGTGGTGCATGGGAGTAAGTCCAGGCTCTATGCAAACTAAGTCACTGCAACATTTTCCTCTCCATCATTTCCATTCTAGGAAGAAAAATATGATCCAGGGAGACTACAAAGAAATGTGGGAACACAGCCAGAGTAGTCACTGCTAAATCTCTCATATTGATGTGGTCACTTTTTAATAGCCCAGGTGCAAAATAATGTTGGAGGGATATACAACAGGCAGAAGGTACCTGGCCAATCACTCTGTTGTTAGAATGGTTCAGTTTCTCTCACATTACTGTCCAGTTATATGTTTGGAAGATTACTTTGTTTAGGCTGAAAACTTAGCATTTAATATTTTTTCTACTTGTGGTGAAAACAGATTTTCTTTTTGTGATCCATTTGGATTTAGAAGTAAAGTTTTGAGAGGAGTTGGTTTTTTGCCTACTTCCTTGGTTTTAGGAACTATTTGCCCAGAGAATTGACTCTTTAAAGTACCCAAGAGCCAGATTTAACCATATGTCCTGCTAGAAAGAATGAGAAAACTGTATGCACTTCTGGATAGCAGATAAACAGGACATGATGAGAGTACCTTCATTCAATGTCTGAAGATATTTTTCAGGCCTGAATGAAAATGGATAACTGAAGCACTGTTTCCTGTGATTCTATTTTTGTTTCATTTGTTCATTAGAAACAAGCAGAATTCTACTTAATCAAAGATGCAAAGTCATGGCACATGTGGGTCATTTTTCAGTGCTATGTGTAGCATAACACTCTTGGTATAACAGAAACTGATCATTTAATCCATTCTGAATAGCACAATAAGGTAGATTGCCATAGTACATGCCATTCAAGTCAGTTAGAGAAGTTGACCTTGTGAGGTATGTGGACTTTCCATCTGTTTTGTAAATGATTTTTTTTTTTTAAATTTTTAATCATCTTTGAACCAAGAAGCCTTGAGATTACCAGTAATATCACAAACAGCACCCATCTTATTTATTTTCCATTCACATTAAAGTCACCGCATCATTTTAATTATATTGCAACCCATAATAAAGACTGAAGTGCTTGGATCCTTGCAGTTATGTTGAAAAACAGACAGAGAAGGCCTTGTGAACTGTGTGCTGTTACCAATGGAGCACATAATGCTTCAGCCCATTCAAAGGTTTTAAGCCTGTGAAGGCTTGTGAGGAAATGACAGATAATAAATTATTTACATGAAAATACGTTAAACAAGCAAGAATCAGAGCCAGTAAAATGAGTACATCCATTCTGCTTCATGAACCTTCTCCTGCTTCTCCTGCTGGGAATAACCAAGAGCTGGTGCTCCTTCACTGCTGTGTTGCTGTTAAAATGAACCATGCTGTAGAGCATTGCACAGTGTGTGTGTGGGGGGAAAGGTCCCAAAAGGGATTAGAAATTTTTTTTTCCTCTGTCCTTCTTTTGCTTTCTTTCCACCCAAAATACTTCCCTTAGTCCACCAAATATATCTAACAGAAGGTCCTCTGGGTTTACACGTGCTGCTGTTGTCAGCTGTTGTCAGCTGTCCCCAGCCAAGCTGTGGATACAGCAGCAGGGGAAAAGCTTTCCTTTCAAACAGTGTATTATTATTTCAGGATACTGATAAAAGATCTGTGATGCAGCAACAAGTATTCAAGTGACTTTTTCTATCCTTCAAAATGTATAACCAAATGGCTCAGACACAGATAAAGATTTCCTGCATGCAAACTAGAAACAACTGAAATAGTAGTTGGCTTTCAGAAAACTGATTTTCCAAAGCGCTCTAAGCACATTGATGGCCTTTTTGCTCATTTTCAAAAAGCAAGTGTTTTATTTAGAAGCAGAAGTTTCTTTAGAAGCAGATGTCAATGACAGCCTTAGAACATGCTCTTTATACTTTTGCAGCCTCAGCTGGCCTTGCAAGGAATGAAGTTCAATGTCATCAACAAGGAATGTTCCAGAAAGTTATCATATTTAGCACAAAATAGCACACTCATCCATCATCTCTGTGAAGCAAACAGGATTTTGACAAACGGCATGTTTGTACAAAGTGCCTGAAACTATTGCTATTTTAGGAGGCCTTGCTCTATTGTCAAAGTGGAAGAGCTAAAGCTATTTTACTTCTTTGTATAGTAAAATCACCTGTTGAACTGTGGCACTACAGTCTTGCTGATAATCAGCCTGAACAATTTGTATGTGCCTATTCTCCCTGCTCTGCTGTAATGCATTGCACACATCATCCTCAATAGCAACAGGGTGAATAGGGTCCCTCTGTCCACTTCAGCTGACTGAAGGCAGAGTCCTGTTCTCCAAAGGCTGCACAGACAGAGTTCGCTGGCAGTATAAGACACCTCTCCTCTCAAACTCACCTGGGGATGGAGACCTATGTCCCTCAACTGTCCTTCTTACCAGCATGCTTTCTCTTTTTCTTTCCTCCTTCCTCTCTGATGTGCTAGATGGCCATCTTATTTTTCCAGACAGTCTTCTGCCATTTCATTTAAAAGCCTTTATTTTTGTCTGTGCTGTTGCAATGTCCTTCAGCAGCACTTGAGAGCAGATACCTTGAGAGGTGGAAGATCTGATGAGGAGGATGAAAGCAGTGAAGATTTTGTCTGCAGATAGCCTCAGTCTCTCAGCTGTCATAAGACACACACAAATGAGAGACACAAGAGAGCCTGAATGTGATAAACTAATACAGTCAGTTGCCTTTGTTGTCTTAATATGCCTTCACTTTCAAAATTAGGCAGTGCATTTTAGTATCTTTCCTATTTCCTCCTTCAGAAGCTGCTGGTGTGTCAAAACCAATGAATACAGATTGAATGCTAACAATAGGTAAGGCAATTATCTATATTTCCTATGGTTTGTAATTCTATTTTCTTATTTTGAAATTTGTTGGGAATATGTTTGTTGAAGGACATTCTTTTTTTCAATTTGTTGTATATAGTGTTTTGATATTGTTTTTGTAACCTTTATGAGTAGGTTTTAATTGTAGTATTACCCAAATTCTATTGTGCTTTCATTGATCTCCCATGACTGTACTCTGACAAAACATCATATTTTATATCCCAAAGACCATCAGCAGTATCAGTGTGATGACCTTCAGCACCCTTCAGTCTAAGCAGCAGATGCTATCTTTGAGCTCTTTATCAGACCGTTTTCCCTCTCTCTTACTCATCTTGCAAATTAAAGCAGAGGTTAACCTCAGCCCAGTACCACCCATAGGCCCACACATCTCGATTCTCCACTGCACCTCATCCCACAGCTCCAGTCTTTTTGACATGCTGCATTTTCCATTTGCTCTGTAAGTCCCTAAAATATTTGAAGATATGTACACACAGGGAAATCCTAAGAATTCCATTACTTTAGTCAGCATGGGAAATAGATTGGTCCAAGCAAAATTAGACATATTTCCCTATCTTAAGTTTCTTACATTTTTGAGCAGCTTGGAGATATCTTTCCTCTTGCACATTGCTCCCCTTCTGTCTTTTTGTAAATGTCCAAATACCTGATTCCTTCTCTGGTTCTTCAGTCACAAATAATTTGATAGAAGCATTTCCCTGCTGGAAGAGTAGCACTTTCCCTTCCTATCTTATGTCCATATTTCTTGTTCCCATGTGTGTCTTTGCGTTCACCTCTTTGGCCTTTCTGATTTCAAAGGGATCTACTAGAACTTTTTTAGTTGGCTCTGTCTCTGAAGAAATGCTAATGACGTAGACCCCAGAGCCTCACACGGGAGCTTTCCCCTAAGCTTCAGCTATCCTATTGTTTTGTCTGACCAAGTCTATTCACAAGATAATAACACTTAATGAGTCCCTCTCTCTCTGCTTCTTCCCACAGACAGACTTGGAGACGCCACTCTTCAGCTTTTTAGCGTTAAGGGTAGGAAGCAGTCACTACAAAGGCATGTCTACATTGCAAGCAGAGATGTGATTGCACCACATACAGCCATGCTTGAGTTACCTCTGCAGTACTCCCAGTACCTTGCTGGGTTACTGGGACCCATTCTTTCAGCCCCAGGAAACAGTGTGCTTACCTGTGCCCTTAGCCTGTGCTAAACTACAGCCTCCTGCAACTCCATCTCCATTTGCAGTTGGGTTCCCCCAAGTATATTCCCACAGGTGTGTATCCAGCAGACCTCCTGTTGTATTGTAAATATTTTGAAAGGCTGTCAGATATCCAAGTAACACCAACATTCATAAAACCAGTCTGGGATCCAAGCAGTTATTAAGTAAGTTTCTATGCAGACTCATGAAGAAACAGGCTTATGCAGTGCCTGGTAAGAGATATTATGTTGCAGGAAAGTATTTTCTGAAAAGGTGACTTTGGCCGACTTTATACTAATTGTATCATGCCAAGGTATGCAACAAAATGGTCTTAGCAGGCTTACAGATGTACTCCTACAGCGGCTTTTGATGTCAGGATAGTGTTGCCAAGTGCGTATTTACAGAGCAGCAAAGGAGAATGCATCTCTGTTGGGGTGCTCCAGTCACACACAGGCACTGCTGGGCACCCTCTGTGGTTACAGCCTTGAGTACAAGTACTTTTCTGACACAATTCATACATGTAAAATGTGCTGAGCAGCTAGTGATCTATTTCCACTAAGATTTGTCTGTCTCTGCCTGGAGTCTCCCACGTTACACCATCTCCTTCCCTGCATCATGGATAGAAATACGCTGACAGAGAGGCAAGAGTGTCCTGGCTGGACACTTGACTGCCTTCTCCCAGGAGTACCCTCATTTTTAGCTCATGTCATGGATTTCTCACCTCCGTTGCTGAATGGTGAGCAGCTGCCTTCCCCTTTCCTTTCTTTCTTGTTTTTCTACATCTGGCCAAGATCCCTAAGGAACACTTCCTTCCTGGTCATACAGACAAGAGGGCTTTTGCAGACAGCTGTTCCCGTGCAGATGCCAGACAAATGATGAACCTTCCCCATCCTGAAATTTTGCTTTGCAGTTAAGCCCCCTTTTGCCATTCTCCTTTTCCTAATAGATGTTACATAATCTGGGGGTTTTTAAAAGTCCCTTTGTTTTGTATGTGAGCAATCACTGTTGCATTATTTATTGCACTTATCTGCTTTGTCTGAGGCAGTATTTGCAGATTAGTGAGATCCATAATTTGAAAATTATATTGATAAAGAATACGGGAACATGAAAGCAGTGGCATGTTCTGGCAACTGTGAGGATGATCTGCAGGTGTGAGTTGCAATTTGGGAAAAGTAGCCCTGAATTCTGAAAGTTGATTGTTAAGTTTGTTATTTCTTGCTTTTGCAGCCTGTATCCGATTGCACTAAGACTGCCAGTTGGTTGCTCCTTTCGTATCAACGAAATGCAGCTATGTCTTTTTCTTACATATCAGACCTGCTTGAGAACTCTAATTAAGATTTTTTTTAAGTACCAGGGATTATTTTAGACCAAGATCTTGGCTGGTAAAGTATCTAAAGTAACAGTTGTTATGTTTTGATCAAGACTTCCTTGATACCATTCATAATATTAACATTGAGCTGCTAAAGTTGCTGGCTTGCTGAACACTAGCTCTTTTGTTGCATTTTATGATCCCTAATTTCCTTGCTAATAAGCTGTGTGTCCTTAGCATATTTAGCACGTTAGCTGCAACCTCGGCAAACACCGATCCATCTGTTCTTTGAGTAGGGTGCAAAAAAGGCTGACAATGCAGAGAGGGTGCCTAAAGCAACTTGTTCTGCAATGAATTCAGCTGCACAAGTGTGACTCGGTGCCTGCTCCTCTCATTAAATTAATTGTCCAGAATAGCTGACTCAACCAGCCTATAAAACTCTGCCCATACAAAGAACTCACCTACGCCATTTGACGACTTGTTTTTGCTGTTTTGTGACAAGCATTCTCAATCTGTTCCTGCAGGGTGAACCCCTGCCCATAGGACACCATCCACCTCCCTGCTGAAAGCATTGAGACCTTTGCAGTTGTCTCCAGCAATATGTGGACCCTGTGATCACCTCCATATAGATATTAGTCACCAAAAACAGTCCCCCTCCCACCATGTTTTCATTATTTGCTGGACACCTTCCTTTCCCACTGCCTTTTCACAGACTGACTTCCCAACTCTCCACTCATTGGACTCCCAGCCTCTGGTGAGATAACTTCAAGGATGGATAGGTTGAAAGTTGTGAGGGACTGTCAAAGGGAGTGCTATGGGACACTGAATACCCTGAGTAACAGGAAAGTGAAGTAGTATGTGACTGTGTAGTCCTCCACCCACACATCTAGCTTGGACTCTCTCCTCGTATTAAAGAAAAAGTGATAAACATCATGTAAGCACCATCTTCTGAAGTAAGCTAATATATGGAAGCAAGAGGCACAAAACCAGGGAACAAGCTTCATGCTGAAAAAAGTGACTGTTGCTCGTACCAAGCTATGATGAGGTCTGTGCTGCAGTATGTCTTGTCAGATTCATGCCAAGGACACATGTGATTCTTCATAGAATGTGTGTCAGAACTTACAGGTGGGGCAGGTCACACAGCTGACTCCATGTTCATGTGAAAACACCTCCTGCATGTAGATTAGATAGGAAAACTCATGAACTTTGATCAGAGAAGGAGGGTTAGCAAGCAGAGTCATGAACATCAGAGAAGAAACTGTTGTATTAAAGAGAAACAAAAAAGGAAGGATAAGCTGGTAGATGATTGGGAGAATAAGAAAAGAAGTAAAAATGTATGGAAAAAAGTTACAGAGCTATATATTATCTCAGTCACCAAGTGTTGCTCTGGTCTACCCACTTCAACCTCTTCCCTCTTCTTCATTTTGTCTTACTTTAGCTTCACTCCCCAGTTCACACAAATTATCTTTTATTAATCACAGATTTTTTCAATTATTAGCCATGTTTTTCAATTTGCTCACCTGTCAGATAATTATATCATCATCTCCTTGTGTCCAGGACTTCTGTGTTTTAAATATTCATCCCTCTGCCAACTTTTCAATTTACCTTCAGGGTCTGTCCTCAAGGTTTCATGGCCTTCTACCCATAACTTCCTTACCATTCGATTCAATGGAAGTGTCTTGTCCAGTAATTTTTATATCTGCTTTTCCAAAATCCATTTCTATTTTTTCTATTGAAAATGTGTCCAAGAGATTGTGCAGAGGAGCAGAAATTTCCCCTGAAAGGAAAACCTAGGAAAATAACTGACAAACATACAGTCATATTTGTTAAGATTGGGGAGGTAATAAATATGATTTTTGTTTTCAAAATTTCCTTTAATATTGATTATGTAATGGTGTCATTTGGAAATACATAATTACAGTGCGAAAATATTAAAGATTGAAATTGTCACAGTTCCAAAAAATAGTATGTATCAGATATTTTGAAAAGATTGGTTCTTTTCTTCAGAATTTCACTTATTTTTTTTGCTATCATTAATGATACCAAAGTTGAAAAGGGCTGCTTTGTTTTACAAGGAGTAAAAACCTTGAAATCATAACACAAACTACAAAAGTCCTTCTTCTGCATAGCTTTAAATAAAATAACTTGCAATTTATAGCATATGCCAAAATACTTTCAAAAGTCCAGGGGGGTGTGTGTGTGGAAATTATATGGAAATATTGGGGACAATTCTGTTTCACAACTATTCTGGATGGATGACTAGACTATGATAAGAACTCTCTGATTTTCTTACAGGTAAGAGCATGTTAAGTCCTAGTTTTGTGAAGTGTTTCTGCCAATTTCCGATTGCAAATATAGAAAAACCTCATGATTTGAAGTGTTTCCAACTCAAAGCAATCATGTTCTAAATCTTCCTTCTTGGTATGCAAAGTCTATAAACTCTTGAAAATTCTTTACCAGTGTGTGCCGTCATAAAAGTATAATACAAAATTATATGTAATGTCTGCCTTGAAAAACATGTCAGTATTGCATTTTAAATACGAAAATATAACTTGATTCCACTGTGAGTGTTATTAAAATCTACATAAAGATGAAATTGTACCTTATTTTAAGATGTATTCCAACCCATTTCTGTAACAACTGAAAATAGGCTTGTGTAAATTCTTCAACAAACCAATTCTTTCCTAAGTAAAGCTAAAATTACAGAATCAGGTTATATTTCAGTAAAATAAAAGTGTTTTGACATTACTCATGGGCCACATCTTTAAGGCAAACAGAGAAGTTATTATCTCTTCCATGATACATTTGAGTAGCCACTTTAAGTGGTTCCAGCTTTCAAATCTGAGGAATTTGCAGCCATGAAAAGCAAATCCATTGTACTTCTGCTCCTCCTGTCACCAATAACTGTGCACTAGTGAGAACAAAAACTAATACATGAACTTTTTAAAATAATTGCATGGTTTTCCATATGATACAAGGAAGAAATGAAACGCTGGAGTTTACCCAATACAGACTAACTCCTGCTACAATTTTTAGAAATATTTTAAGTTAGATCTTTCCACTAAAATTCTGTTATCAGTTATGCCAAGGAGTTCACTCCCCCTAGGTATGTTTTACTTTCAGCTGATGGTGATTTTTCTACAAGACAGTAGAGTAGCAAACCATATTGTGAGCTAGTATATTAAGCCCAGGCAAAACTGTAGATTCCTCTTAAACCAAACACCAAAACCAACTCATGCATTTAAGACAAGTGGTTGCACACTCTTTGAGGTTAATATACTGACAGCAGGGAAAAAATGTAAATCTAAATCTACAGTAACAATAAATTACACAGATGAGAAAGTCACATATTAATCTTCTTACTGGAAAAGAGTCATGAAACAGTGGAACATCAGATGTAAGGCTGAGGTTTTCCTTAACCCCTTCAAAAAGTAATACTGGATAAAAGGTGGGGTAGTGTAGGCACATTTGAATAAACTGTGTCCAGATGTGCACCATGGGCCTGATCCAAGCTGACCTTCCTCACTGATTTCAGAGCTGTTTACAGCTGGCTCTCAGGAAAGTGACTTCTCAGCAAAGTGCCACATCACCAAGTTGTACCAAAGACTGCTTCTTCTCTAACAGACTGTCTTTAGTCTTCTGCGTAATGCTTCTGCTTGGTTGTGTCACAGCACTCCTGGGAAAGGATGGAAAAGCAGATGGAAAAGTAAGGAACAAATAGGCACTCAGATGAATCTTCCTTGGAGGGATAAAGGGGGAGGGGGAACGGGAAGTGGGGTGTGGTGGTGGTAGGGGAAAGAGAGAACAACTGGGAGAGATCAGACAGAAGTTTTTGCCGGGATTTGTGAGTAAATGACATCAGGCATTTACGGAGGTTAAAGCAGTAACAGCCAAATTTCTCTCAACCTTGAGAAAACCCACTAAGGGCTCTGAAGTGAAGTGAAAGGAAGGGCAATCTGTCTAGTACGCCTGCTTGATGTATGTGCATGTTCTGAACATCGACTGTGCATAAGCCTCCAAAACCACAGCACTTCAGTATGCAACCTCTTCTTGTGCTGTAGAATGAATGTATACACCTCTTGCCTTACCTTGGAGGGGACCATGAGCTGATTTTCCAAAGATTTCTAAAAAAAGTTGTGTATCTTCACTGGTCTGGAGAGAAAAATATCTGTGACAATGAAAGAAACACATGGTTTCCTGCTCAGGCTCTCAGCTTCTGTTGAAATCTAAACATGAAGCTAACCACAAAGCTGTGGTCAAAGTCTGTCTTGGTGTCAAATAGCCAAACTCCATTGAAATTCATAGAGTTGAAGCACACAACACTGCACACACTTTTTCCCAGTGCTTCTTTGTGTTTTTTTTTCTTATGTTTATCTCAATATTTCTACAGTAATATCTTACTCTCCAATTTTCCAGTACAGATCATTACGCAGACATTTTACTGAAAGCAAGATGTCTTTTTGTTGGTGGTGGCAGTGGATCAATGTGGACTGGCCAGTAGAGGGTGCTACTTGAATTTGGGAATAAAATATATCAATAACCTTTAAGAATAATCAGATTTCTGTGAGATTATGCAAATCATGGGGGTCATCACCTCCTTCTGCTGTCAGTGTTAAAGAAACAATGATGATACATATTTTTCCTGAAATGCTTGTTTCAGCTGGCAGTACAAAATGCTGAGGAGTGATCTAAGTGAAGCTTTGGATTTATGCTCTGACAGCAGTCTAGATGGCACTAGGTACTGCTGCTCAGAAATAAGCACTGCATACACAACCCAATACTCTTGCTTCACTTTGGTAGATTTCTCATTTTATATTCTCTCCACAGATAAGTTGGAAATCAGTGTGCCACTCCAGGTGAGGGTTTTTACCTCTTTGCCTTTCACCATACCAATCCAATCTGCTTGAAATTTCATGAGTATATTATTCTGCCAAAGTAGAATTTTAATGGAAAGTTTGAGGCAAACTCAACACGATGTTTGGGAGACATGAGGGCTCAAAAAAGGAAGTGGTTTCACCTCTTGAAAATTTTCCTAACATTATTGTTGGCTTACAGTAACTGCAAAATGGCTTGGCTGAGAAACTAGAAATTTGTTTTAATCTTTTGTAGATGGTGATTTCTGTTTCCTTTGGCTTCTTTTGGGGTACTTCAGGGGGCCATTATTTAGTCGCTAAAAGATGTTTATGCAAACATTTAGGGTTCCTAAATCCGCATGTCAGCTTTTATAGGGCTTATGAAATCTACAATAGTGGAATGCAGCCTTCCCAGACTGCACAGACTTTTTGACTTCACTCATGATCAGGGCAGGGCAAACTTCATTTCAGAAAAGACTTTAGTAGGTTACAGAGGCCCTGTGAGAAGCTCCGGAGAGTCCCACCCACAGCACTGCCAGGGCCTGCAAGACCTGCTCGAGGCAAAGGGCATTCCCATGAAGGCATTTTGCTTCCTTTTTGTCTCAACATCTGCTTAGAGCTCTCCTACTTGCCTCTGTTATCTGCACGTATGTCTCTTGGCAGGATTTGAGGGAGAAGATATTCTTCACCACAAATATAAACTGGTTCTGTAAGCTATGCCACTCCCAGTGCATGGCCAGAGGCAGGCCTGGATGTAAAGATGTACCGCAATGACATCCAGGAAAAAAATCAACTTTTGTGTTCTCACTGCTTGGTCAGATGTCCTGTACAGGCCCTGAGGACCATGTCTTTAAGTGTAGTTAACAGTTTTTCAGTAGTTAGCAAAACTTTCTATGCTGAGATTTGAAGGTGATCTGAATTTTCACAGCACGTGATTTGTTACCTCTATTGGTCCAAAGTCTAAGGAGTGAAGCAATTTACTGGCAGCACTTTCTGTAGAATAATGTTAAGAAAAAGCTGAGGTTCCCTTATGATTTATGAACAGAATACAGTCAGAATTAGCATCAACCTGGTGAAGATACTGTTACATTTTTGAGATTTTTGTACTGCTCCCAATTTCTTGGATTTACCATGAATTATATTTTTTTCAATCCAAAAATACAGAAATAAGGAGGCAGGATCCAAAAATATAAGTCAGAAAGAATCTGTGGAAGCTTGGGAAACTTGAAACCAGGCTGTCAGAAAGGAATGAGGGAGGTATGCAAAAGGTATAAAAGAATTAATATTACACCTGCAGGCAGAATTATCTTCCAAAGCACAGAACATTTTCTGAAAATAATTCAGTGTTATTGAAACATTGACTAGAAGGAACAACGTGCAAAGCCAGTTCTGAGCCAGCCATTGCATTATGAGTGAGATGTCCTTCTGTCACCAGACTTTCTTTATCCTGCTCTGTCTTTTGTCCTGTCTTCCCACGTCCTGCTTTACTATAGAATCTTATTTATGAAAGGAAAATGTGTCTTGAAGAAAGCCTTGCTTATATTCACCTATCAGACTGGCATGTATGCAGTTACTGGCCCAGAGTTTTATGTGTCAGCAACACACATAAAGACATTGTGGTACAGTAGTGTCACAGAAGTAAAAGAGTGGTACTTTGAAAGGCAATGTGCTAAATTTGCATTGGTTAAGTAATGAGGTCCTGGTGAGTTCAAAGAAATATGGACTTGGTAAGGAGCAAAGCATGCCAACCAAATGAAGTGAACAATAAAGTAGAAGTGGCAGCTGTGTCAAAAGGGGGTGAGAAGTAAAAATAAAGAGTATCTAAGAACTATAGAGAAAGAGGTTCTCAAAAGTTTGTTTCTGGAGGGCAAAGGGAAAACAGGAACAAAAATCTTTCCAATGAAAATCTTTGTTACATTTAACAAAATGGCCACGATTTGTAAGTATGCAGCCTGTTTACAAAGACTTCGTTGGCTTCGCTTTGCTAACCACTTCTGTAGAAGGGAAGTCTTCACTGGATGATTTTCAACCCATTTGTTGTTTCTCTTCCACCAAACAAAAGTATTGAGAAAGCACTGATGAACAGAAGAACAGAAATGGAAAACAGATCAGAAAAGAGCAGTACTAGGGCACCTCAGGGGCAACCCTGAATGTTGTGCCTTTTCAAACACTTTCTCAGGAAGAGATATTTTTCATCCTGTAACTAATTATGAGGCCCAGTCATGATCTAAAGGAAATTTCTTCATTAAAATCCATTCATCTTGTAATGTCCCTGTTCACAAATATGTGGAATTTTTTTCATCAAACAAGTCAATCACCTTTCCCATACTTGAAAGGGAAGCTCCAACAAAGAGTGCTTGTGGGTTCATTATTTGGCTCAGTTATTTGCCAGATGTGAATGAGGCTATGTTTTGGCTAGCCTGTATGCCTTAATGTAATATTAAACCAAATAAAAAATTAAATGGGCTCCAAGTGCAGACCTGCAACTAAGAGAAACACTTTATGAAAAAAGGAAAATTCCTGAAATTTTACCTTCACTCCTGAGATAATCTAAATTATTTATGCCGAAACCATAAATTAAGCTCAACATTCTGTTAGAAATATGATAAAATCCATGATTTTTCCAGTTAATCTCCAGCAACACTCACCCTATTTTACCTTCAAGATAACACTGCAATTTCTAGAAGAACTGCTTTGTAAGGGATTCTGATCTCTGTTTCCAATACTTCTGAGAATTGCAGGCTGTCTGCAGACCTGGTTTCTATGTATGCCAATTTATAATCATATCAAGAAATTTATTCCATTATTTAAATGGCAAAATTGCTGTTTCTGGTTGGCAGTTCACAAGAGCATCTGAATTATTAACTCATCCACAACTGCCAAATGGCAGGTTCATTGCTGGTACAATAACAGACTGATTGAAAACTGATAAAATGGAAAGCATTGTTGTATGAAAATATGTGGTAATTGATTTATTTTTTTTCTGGATGGCTTTGGAAGGTTAATAACTTGTTTATTATTGTGACTCCAAAGTGTGCTTGCAAGATTATTTGATCTCTTTCCTCTTTATCATTGCTATATCAATGAAAATGTACTTTACATGCCTTTATGACTTTATGTATTCAGTTGTTATATAGAAGAGATATCATAAAACACTATCCTAAAGAAACAAGGCACGAAATATGTATTAAGACAACAGAACGCACATGAGGAAGCTCAACAAAAAAGTCTGATTTCTGGTGTCACCTGAAGGTAGAGGTCTCTAACTCAAAGTCTGTTCTTTACTGGAGGATGTGGGTTTAGTACAAATCTGCAATTAATGTAAAGCTGTAAGATAATTTGGTTAAAAAATATTATTTTTCAATTAGTGTTTGCAAATATGAGCTCATATAGTTCCACATATGACCTATTTTCGTTTAGGATAAAACTTCCATCAGAATTTTTCTGCCATCCATTGTAGACAAATTAGGAGGAACCAGGAGGTTATCTGAACCTTGAGGTGCATGGATAATCATGAAAATTGCTTCTTGCTTGTTTACAGGAAGGATGCAAAAATTACCCTTGTAATTGTTTGAAAACTCTCTAAGCTATCCCTCAAATAGGGTTTGTTTAGTTTCTTAGGGCTGCTGTGGGGTGATATGCATTCTTCACTTGCAACCCATCGCCTGTGACCGATCACCGACTTGTGAGTAGCACAGCCATCCTCAACTAATTCTGGTATAAATTTGAAACTATGTCACAGCATGACAACATTCATTTATTTCTTTCTCTGCATATGTATTGACAATAATAAATATACAAATAAATACACAAATAAATAGGATAAAAAAACCTCTAGGATTTCATCCATATGCGTGCATACATCCACATATATAAATATTTATGAAAGAAACACAAAAGATAGATGCATGCATAGGCTAGAAAATGAAAGAGTACGTAAAGAAATACTTTTTGGTGTATATGAAAAATTTCATGTACTTGTATCTGTCCTTGACCATGCACATGCGGATGTTTGTACACATATATGAATGTTATGAGTTAAAGGGAGGAACAAAATAGGGTAAAACAACATCTGTTTGAAACAATATTGAATCTCTTCTTAGTGCAAACTAACAGGAATGGAATGATGTTGAGACAGGCCTTTTGTTTAAAAGGCTTTTTTAGCTGTTTGAATTTCGGGCAAGGAAAGGCTTAGACCTGTCTGGGTTTGTAGCATTTTGCCCTAGCACCTCCACAGTTAATGAGTGTAGCAAAGCTTTGTGAAAGTTGTGGTTGAAATACTTGTTTGTAGCAGAAATAAAATATATAAAAGTTATTACTTATATTTCAAAGCAGCTATGATTAGCCATGAAAAATAAGCTTAGAAATTATTACAAACATGGATATCTTAAAAACCACCTGTAGCAAGAACTAAACAGTGATCAGATTAAGGCCATTTGTTACAAACTTCTAATTTGGCAACAAACTGTTTGCTTGGAAATCAAGCTGTAGTAGCCAGAAATTACTCTAGGTTTAAACAGACATTGTTCAGAGTTTATGGACAATGCAGTACATGTCCCCCGTGGGCCGGAGGCAAATTTACAGCCCTGAATTTTGCCTAGGTACTCTAAATTGCCTTGCAAGAGAGAGCCACACTCCTGCTGGGTCTCCCTGCCTGCCTGAGTCTGTGCTCCTGGCATCACAGCTTTCAACTGAAAGGCAAAAAATCCTCTGCCTTTGAATACCCTACACAACAGGGACCTCCTACTGTAAACAAGCATGCTTTTTGAGGGAGGTGGAAATTATGTCATTCAAGCTGGTGGGGCTTGACCAAAATCCAGGTGCCACAGCCCCTGGATGTACTCTAATCTTTAGGCCATTGTACAAGAGAGAGGCATCAATCAGTTTCTTCAGCAAATGTGCCCACAGCTAGTGAACTCAAACCCATCCAGAAGTGTTACACGAGCTCTGAGCAGACAGAGAATACTTTGTTAATAATTCTCAAATGGAGCTAAGTAGAAAATAGTCAATCATCTCAGATAAGCAGCCACTCTTCTGGACACGTATACTTTCAGTGAGCTGCATGGGCTGGGGAGCTTCCATCAGAAAAGGTATATTTATGTGCTATCTCAGATACTTTGATGCATGAGAATATGAGTGGTCTGACTGGGTCATACCACAGGTCCACCCAGCTCAGAGTCTTATATTCAAAAAAGTAAAATAGAGGATGCCTAGGGAGGGGTGTAAGTGATGCTACTCAAAAACATTCATCCAGTGTTCAACCATTTGTGCCTCACTGGCTTTTTAAACCAGTTGTCTTTCATACAGTAATTATCAGTGGATTTTTCTTATATGAACTTCTCTAGTTGCCTTTTGAAATCATGTGAACTTTCAGCATCTGAAACACCCTGTGATAAGTAATTCCACAGCTTAACTGCATGTTGACATAGATGGATTAGGGCCAGCTTGTTTGAATCTCTCTCCTGGAATTTAAGCACTATTTACAGTTCACTCTTGGTCCCCTAAACTGGTGACTTGGTTGAACAAAATCTGAAAGCCAAATAACTGTCAGTCCCACTGAAGCTTAAATTTGTTGTCATTACATTTAAGGTATTTTTCCAGGGTGACACTGCAGTGCTGTGCCAGGACTGAAATCTTAAAATTGGGCCACTTTATTAGGCCTGTTGACCCCTGCCTCTCACAGACGGCTTTATTTGTTTCTTAAGTGCATTTCCTTTTGCTAACACTTGCACTGTTTTCTTCCTTCTTATCAACAGAAATAGCATTTATTAATGACAAGCACAACTTTACATTTTAAAAAATCCAATCAGACTCAGCTGAGGTAGAGTTTTAGGACACTGAATCCAATTTCCTTTCTTAGAGGGAAATAAAAATTCTGTTCAGGTCTTGGACAAGAAACAGCAAGGAGAAGCATGAAATATCATATTCCTTGTGATGGAGATAGTATATTGGGTTTCCGTGGCAATGTTTTGGAAGCCAGGTGGGGTGACTACAGGTATAACTTCTGTGAGAAGCTGCTAGAAGCTTTCCCCATGTCCAATGGAGCCAACATCAGCCAGCTCCAGACAAACAGGCTGCTGGCAAAGGCCAAGCCTGACATCAACGGTGGTGGCACCACTGGGATAGTGTATTTAAAAAGGCAGTTGGGAGGAACTGTTCAATGGCAACTGCAGTCAGAAAGAGGAGCAAGAATATGTGAGAGCAACAGCCCTGCCAACACCCAGGTCAGTGCAGAAGGAGGCAGGAGGTGCCCCAGGCACTGCAGCAGAGATGCCCCTGCAGCCCCTGGTGAAGCCCATGGTGAGGCAGGCTGTGCCCCTCAGCCCATGGAGGGTAACACTGGAGCAGATACCCACCTGCAGCCTGTGGAGGACCCCACGCCAGAGCAGGTGGATGCTGCAAGGAGGCTGTGACCCCGTGGGAAGGCTGTGCTGAAGCAGGTTTGCTGGCAGGACTTGTGACCCTGTGGGGACCCATGCTGGAGCAGAGTGTGCCTGAAGGACTGCATCCCATGGAAGGGACCCACACTGGAGCAGAAGAGTGTGAGGAGCCCTCCCCCTGAAGAGGAAGGAGTGACAGGAACAACATGTGATGAACTGACCGTAACCCCCCATTCCCTGTCCCCCTGCACTTCTGTGGGAGAGGAAGTAGAGAAATTGGGAGTGAAACTGAGCCCAGGAAGAAGAGATAGGTGGGGGGAAGGTGTTTATAAGATTTGGTTTTATTTCTTATTATCCTACTCTGAATTTATTGGTAATAAATTTAATTTTTTTTTTCCCCAAGTCAAGTCTGTTTTATCCATGATGGTAATTGGTGAGTGATCTCCCTGTCCTTATCTTGACTCATGAGCCTTTTGTTATATTTTCTCTCCCCTGTCTGGGTGAGGAGGAGAGTGATAGAGCAGCTTTTGTGGGTACCTGGTGTCCAGCCAGGGCCAACTGACCACAAGCAGAAAGAAAAAAATCTGGTTTGTATTGCAAACATCTTGGTTTTGTCTTTTTTATTGGTCATTTTATCTGTGTGCAAACGATCCGTTTGTTTAACTATAACCCACAGGTCATTTTCTTGCTATTGTATATGCCATTCCCACTGTGGTATTAGAGATAGGCAAAAAAGATAAACACAAGAAGCACATACACAGTCTTCAGTGTGATAAATGCAATTTACAATTAACATGGGCAGGGAAAAGATTTTAAGCAGAGGCTTAGAAAAATTAAAAATCCTGATATTCAACTTGTTTCTAAATTCGTCTGTGAACCACTGATAAAATAGAATGAAAAAAGTCTTTGTAAAGTAAATGACATACTATTACACAAAATAATAGGAAGATGCAGTGCTGTAAGTATGAATTAGCCATTCTGTGGTTGACTTTTGCATAATATAAACATACTAGTCAGTCCAATGCTGAAAACAGAGCCAGGAATTAAGTAACCAGTGTCCCTTGTCTGGATATTAGTGACTCCCAAAGTTCCTTGGTATAAAGGACCCATACGGAACTACTCTTGTGAGTAAGGAAAACTGCCAGAGTGAGCTATATATGATCAGTAATAATATATTAGTTAAAAATTGAGAGCATAAATATATAAAGCACAATTAAAGCTCACTGAATTACATTAGATTTTTTCTATTGGATTTGTTGGCATTGAATCACAATGGGAAGGGAAGACTTGCTTAAGGTACACCTGAGATGATACATACAAGTACATCACTATTCGTCATGCTACCAGTACATTACATCTGTTGAGCAAAGGCCTAACAGAGAATTTCTGGTATTGGATTTGGTAATTTTTGAGATGGCAAATTTTCCTCTAAAACCTCATGAAATTTCAAGGATGCTTGAGTGCTGATAATATACCTGAGTTGTTTTTCTCCTTGCATAGCCTGTATACATGCTTAGGGAGATTATCACCCTGTTTACTAGTTTGATGCACTTGTCAGCAGCATTCATTGGGCTTTCTTCATTAGAATATTAATCCATAAAGACTCAATACCATTTATTTCCAAGTCACTGCTGAGCCAGAAACAAATAACTTCATTTTGATGGACTGCCACTCATTCTCTTCATTTACTCAGCTGGCCCCTTTCTCTGTTAAGTTCTATAACTATTATATTAATGTTCAATTCATGAACATCTCTCCAGATTTCATTAATATCAACTAAGTCAAATTAAACCCATAAAGTGAGCAGTTCACATTTCTCTTGTTTATTACACCGGATCCTAGCATAGACAGATAATTAAAGACATTTCTTTTCTTCATACTCCTTGGTGCCTTCATTAAGGCTGTTTTCTACAGTCTGACATTCCATTAAGTGCATGTCTTCTACTCTTGCCTTTTGCTGTAAATTTAACAGTCTTCCAATTAGTGCAGAGGGCTGGTGAGACAGGGACTGCTTACCTTGTGCATTCACTGGACCATGTTGCCTTCCACAAATGATCTGCAAAAGAAACCTTTCTTTTTACCATTCTTGTCTTGTCTTGCTGGTACTTTTGCCTGCTTGCTGCTGTTAGGACTAGGGAATGGCAGCAATGGGAGGTGCAGACCAGCAACAAGGAGATAGCGTGAAGCTTATTAGCAGGATTCCTAGTAGTGCTGTAGCCCCAGGATAACCCAAAGTATCTGCCATTATCAACAGAGTTCCTTCATCATTTAAGCTAGCCCAGGGATCTTTCCTGCTCCTGGAAAATCCAGTTGTTAGGATGTCCAGCCTTCTAGTAATCTTCCCCCAGGCACAGAACTCTTCATTCTAAAAGGTTTAGAAGAGAATATGATCATCTCTGAACTCTAATGTATCGTGATACTTGGAATTGTTCTGGAGTACAGTTTCTCACTGTCTTTTATAGCACTGATGTTATAAAAGCCTAGCACACAACCTCAAAGCTTCAAATTCATGTATGGATTTCTATTTTGTGTACATTTTAAAGGTCATTCCAAGAAAACAGTCATATGAATATAATGACCAGTTGACCTCCCAACAAATTTGGATTGCTGTGAGCCAAAACATAGGGTACAATTTCAGAATAGAGAAAGTTTCACTTGTGAATGCTTAGCAAACCAAGTAAATTGGCAAATGAATCAAATTTGTGAAACAAATAGCTCCAAGTGTACAATCACTACACATAGCTACCTCATAGATGTCTTTGTGGCATAGAATGTTTTGTGTTTAATAACCTGTGTTTTATACCAAATGCTACTAGGGAAGGTAGCAGGCACCAGCAGTATAAATAAGCATAAATTGAACTATTTTCCTGTATATTATACATGGACTAAATCTTTGGTTGCTAGAATATAACTTATTTTATGACAGAATTAAAAATAACATAGTAGTTTGCTAAATCACCTAAATCTACATTTGATGAACATGGCTAACCAGACCGACATGCATTAAGTGAACCAGAACTAAAAATTATTTAAATACAGTTTTGTTGATGGCCCAAAATTCCAGAGGAATACTTCTGCCCACCAGCAGTCATGTTCATGGAAAAACTGCTTCTGAAATCCTAAACCTAACATTTTCCTTTTAGCCAGCATAAATGTCCTTAGTGTAAAAATCTGATCCCTTAATAAATTAGAGATTATGTAAACTCTGCAAAATGCTTTTTACAGGCAAGAAGTAGTCCTGATGAAAAGCTTCTGTGATTAGGTTTACTTCTATCTCTATTATTTCCTTGATCAGGAGGAAAATCAGTCCAGGAAAGAGACCTTGGCACCTTCAATGAAAAGTAGAAATAAAGAGACCTAGTAAATTCAAGACACGCTTGCTTTTAAAAATTATGGTTTATGTGTGTTGCCCAGTCCAAGCTTGTTTCAGGATGATTAGTAACTATGTATTTTCCAGTGTGTTGGAGTAGGCAAGGATTTTACATTTGCTAGTCAATGCACAGTCAGCCTTGTTACCGCAAGAAGATTAGCCTCAGAGAAACACACACAACTTCTGGGAAAAATTTATACTACTTCTCTCTTAGGACTTGCACCTTTTTCAATAGATAGTGAAGTAAAATACTTCAGGTGTAGAATGTTACTTTTACAGCCTAATTTTGCAATTTCTTGCTATAGTCTTTATTCATAGAAACCACCTCACCAACAGTGCTAGTGGGACTATTTCCTTGATTAAAGCCTTCTCCAGTTTCTGATAGATGAATATTCAGAGATATTAACAAAGGCTATTTCTATTACTCTGAAATCTGGCTTTTCAAAAAAAAAAAAAAGAGTTGAATAAAAGAATCTGATTAGACACTGAGACTATTTTAACATCATACATACATCTACAGTTAGGAATTGGTTTCCTCTGTCTCCACTTCAAGTATACAAGAACTTGTGTTGCTCCATTACGGGCTGATAAGAAACTGCGTGAACACAGGTAAAAGCCATGCTGAATCTGAGCGAATAAACCTTGCTGAGCGGAAAGTATCGGAGAACTAAGACTGCATTATACATGTTCACATAGCTTTCATACAGAGGAAAGACAATCTACAGAGGACGAGGGATCCAAAAAGGAATGCAGTATAAATAACACCAAAGCAGGCAGCCTGTTCAACAAAGGCACTTAGTGCCTGAGAGTTGCAAACCCAGCTCTCCACTTCCAGGCTGCCAGATGGCTTCTGTTCAAGCACTGTGGTGCTTCTGAAGCAGGCTCCCTACACTGGATCTGAAGTAAATGTGAGTGGAGTCTGATCATGTCTGCCCTTTTGTAGTGACATAAACACCCCCAGAGGCATCCCTCTGGTCCTAAAAAGAGACTTGAGTAGCCTCAGGTTTCCTTTACGCTGTCTCAGCCATGGAGCCTACCTAAAGTCTACACAGCATAGTGTTGAGGGTGAGGGGTGGAAAACCAGAATACCAAATTCTGCATGATATCCGCTGGGCAGACAGAGGATCTTGATAAACTGGCTTCCATCTAATTTGCATTTCTACATCTGCATTCACTCCCTTAATGTCTCCTCACACTGACTTCCTATCCAGAAGTTCAAGGAGCTTTATCTGGATGTTAAAGAGTCTGGGAAATCTTTGCAAAAATAATATGCAAAAGTAATCAGGCAAATATTTAGAAAAAATTACTCTGCTTATACCTTCTTCTGTTCAAGCAAATGATTTTACTGTCAAGTATTTTCAAACAGAAAAGCTGAAGTACAGGCTGGTAGTCATTAACAATGTGTAGAATGTGAGTTCCAAAACAAGAACCTGGATCTAAGAGTAGACCCCAGCCAATCAGAATGGAAGTGCACTGTATGACCTATTTATCCCACCTCACATAATCAAAACAACTCAAACTTCTCTTTCTGAATACATGACAGTCACAACACACTAATTGCAACTAATCTGCAAGCCAAGAATTATTCAGAACAATTGCACGGTAGAGTTTCCAAAACCCATGTATTTGAGAAAGTTTCCACTTGTAGATTTTAAACTGGAAAACTACAGATTATAAAAAATACGTAATGCTGCATAAATAATGTCCTAAGATTGGACATTATTCTTTTTCTTTCTTTCTTTCTTTCTTTCTTTCTTTCTTTCTTTCTTTCTTTCTTTCTTTCTTTCTTTCTTTCTTTCTTTCTTTCTTTCTTTCTTTCTTTCTTTCTTTCTTTCTTTCTTTCTTTTTCTTCTGTTTTCTTTTTTTGTTTGTTTGGGGTTTTTCTGGGGTTTTTTGTTTGTTTGTTTGTTTTTTAAGAAAGACAAATAGAAACACCCAATAGCATTGTGCTTTCATTGGGCAGACAAGAAAACAGATTCAAATTCAAATCCCTACATTTCCTCATACAGGCTATGGGCTTAACCCCAGGTCTGTTACTTTCTAGGTGAGTAATATATATTATAGTGTGGATTCATTATCGTTTTGACAATAAATCCCACACTGTGGATCTGGTGAACTTTTTTTTTTTTTTGTGGAAATATACATTGTCAAATATTCCCAGCCAGTTCTAATTGTAAGTTTGTTTCTGGAAAGGGAAAAATGAAAGGCAGGAAATATACCCATATTTGTTGGGCAAATCACATACTAAATGCATCCTTCTGGTGGAACAAACAGATGTGGTATGACAGGCAGAGTCATCCAAAACATCAGTCTTTTTGTTGGCAGCAGGAGATTTATGTTTTAGTCCTGGCTCTGTCACTGGCTGATTTAGGCTTTACTTTCCAGCTCTTTGCCTTTTTGTATCCCTTACACGTCTTGACTATTTAACTCATAAAAACTCTGGCATAGCAGCATTCCCTTAAAAACTGTAGCTGCTCTGTGAAACCTTGGACACTTCATGGTAGCAGTACTGCCACATTAGCAATGTCAAGCTGTAGGGACCTCTCAGCCGAGATCTAAGTACACAAAGGTAGGAAGAGTTGCTGCAGCAGTGGGAATAAGAGCTTCTTAGGAGCATTTTTAAGAGTCAGTTGTAGCTAACCAGGCTGAGCTGCTTCCAGCACAGCTTTCAGCCTGTAGATGCAAGTCCAACCCTCCAATTCATCCCCATTGTCCAGAGAGTTCTCTGTTTGCTTGCATAAATTTAGAGCTTTGACATGAAAAGGATGGGGCTTTTCTCATCCTCAGGAACTTTTCCAGTTAGGGCCTGATACAGTTACTACTTATGACCAAAAGAACTTCTTCAATGCCACAGAGGGATACCAGCATAAGCCAAGGTCAATGTGATAAAATCAGCCCCCAGTGCAAAACATCAAACCTTTGAAACACTAGTATTTGACAGGTTGGTTGCTGTTTTTTTTTCCCACTTGGCTGTATGGACTTTAGTCATTAGGTCAAATTCCGCTCTCACAACACTGGGAATCTGGCAGACGTGAAGTTAATATCAAAGACAGCTGACTAACACTGTGCCCACAACATTTACCAATAAACCTGTTGCACATATTGCTGAATAAATAATTTATTCTCAGTGTTAAAATGACACATGGTATCTTTATAAAACCAGAAATAATTGTTCTTTGGTAATATATTAACAGCTATGATACCAGGTTTTATTTCTTCCTCTTTCATAATTTCATTTTTAGCCATTTAGGAGAGAATTTTTTCTATTTTTAGTTGCTTTGACTCATGCTTGGCTTTACTAAATTACTCTTCCCAAATGCTCACAGGGAGAGTTTTTTGAATTAATGGATAAACCTAAAGTTGCTCCCATTCTGCAACTAAATTAGTATATTACATGCAATTATTTATGATTCATCCAAACTGGCTTCCCACGGCCTCATAAATCTTACAGAGCCAGAATATTGTGGCATCATCTCTGCTGATAGTTTTCATTCTTTTGCCAGGCATACAGCTCCTTGAATCGGAGAAAAACTGATTCCTACTCAGCAAGGACAATTTACGCTGCTGGTGCCAGCAAATGTAGGGAACTGTGTCCAGCTTGACAGAAGGAAAGTAGGTATTTCCAATGGAGCTAAGCACGTACATCCAAAGCTGCAGTCTCCTAAATTTCTGCTTATTTGTTGCCACACCCTGGAGGTACCTAAGCTCCACAGGCGCCAGCTTTTCACATTAAAATACCCCAGACTTCTGAAATTATGCTGTGGGCATGTCCAGAAATGCCTCTCGTGTCATGGCACTGAGTTAGCTCACACCCCAGCACTATCAGATCCAATGAATTCAGCTTTCCTGCACCTGCACTCATCTTGCCCAAGGGGTAGAGCTGGTGAACAATCCCAAAACACAAGAGAGTTGCTGCTCTGTGAAGTGCAGTGGCAGCTGTTGCTACTCTCCTCTGCTGCGTTTGAGAGCTCCTTGGTCAGAGCTTTTACCCTAGATGTGGGAAAGCTGGGGTTTACACCCTCCTGTGCCTGAGGAGATCAAAACCCACGCCCTTACCATGAGGCCAGGGCTGTACTGGGTGAAAGTGCTCTCCACCGCCCTTTGAAGCTCTTCCACCCTACAGGAGCAAACCACAGCTTCGCAACAGCTGTAGAGAACATGAGTGAGCATGATGCTTCAAGGGGTTATGGCCCTCGTGGGAGAAGGCAAGGGAGGTTTTGGTGCCATTTCCCTCCCCTAAGGAGTCAGGGTATTATTTCCTAGATCAAATATATGAACGGTCTTTTTGGAGCACGTATGGGAAGGGGCTTTCCCAGTGCTGCTCCATGGCATGGCAAGGGGGCTGGCAGCAGTGTGCACCCAGCGCCTGCATCACCCCTCCTTGCTTGACAGTGCAGCTGGAGCCTCTGTGCATGTCTGCAGCTCCTCCTGGCTGGCCCTCCCAAGGGCCTCGTGAAGGCTGTTTCTCAACAACTCCCCTCCCAAGAGAAGCAAACCACCACCATCACCACCACCGAACAATGACCCAGTGCAGCATTTCAAGTACATATGATGTCCATCACACTCCACCTCCCAGCCACCCTGCCAGAGTCCTGCAGTCTGACACACCATCAGAGCTGCTGCCACCCTGTCAGAGGCCAGCAGGCACCCTGTGCCCCCATGGCAGCCCTGCTGCCAGGTGGCAAGGACACTGCTTGTCCCCATTTCCAATGCTCCAGGAGATCTGCCCTTGCAGCTTGCTGAAGCTATTGGCTGTTTGAAAAACGGCTTGAGGGAAATGGTGAACTGGGTTTCTTCTTTCAGGGGTTTTGGAGAACAAGTTGCATATTTCTCCATAATATGCATCTGTCTGAGTGATAACCCTGCCAGCCTGGGGCTGCTTACTTCTACTAACAGCCATTGTTTCCCAGGGTAATTTTCATGAAGTGGTAGCATTCTCTGGGACCTCAGTTCACACTAAGCTTTTTGTTTCGCCTTAACTGTTGGAAGTCTCCAGTGACTCTCCAGTTTGTAGCAGTGAATCCATATGTAACACTATAGTGCCCTTCAGTCTGTGTCCTTTTTCATGTGATGGTTTGAATTCCTTGCCCCACAAAGTCAAAGCAATAAACCACTTCATAAGCTTGGGTGAGTCCTTTGGCTTGCCAAGTGCATTGTTCAAAGACTAATTCCCGATCTCCAGAGCACTGCTTTGACTTCCTTAGGCATGTTTCCAGTGGAAGTAAATCTTGCAACATCAGTCTGTCTGCATAGCTGTCCATCTACAATGTATTTTGCCTCCTCTGATGTCAAACAGACCTGACAAGGGGATACAGGTTTGACAGGAGAGATGGGGCCTGAGTATATGCAAGTTCTCCTCAACAGGTATGGCCAGCTGATTTCTGTAGTGCAACGTGTGTATGCGATGCATGATACATACATATCATTGCCAAAATGTTCTTCAGAAGCAGGTTAGAGATATATAAAGATAACAGAAAATTTCATTACAATTAGTCAACTGACAGATAGAAACGGGTAGGAAAGCAGCATTTAGTATTGTCCATATTCAGAGAATTAATTATTGCAGGGCTAGTGACAGAACTGGGGCTGGTGTTTGAGAGCACAGGCACTGCACAAACAGGTTTATGAATGTGTCCTGTGCAGCTTACCAGGCAAGGACAAGGGCTGGACCTGCTGGAGGCAATTTCTTATAACTACCTCAGGAGTGGTTTGGAGCATATTACTAATGCTAGGGATCCATACCCACCCCATAAACAACTATGTAACATTTTTTGTGGAATTCATTTTGATCTGATCATTTATAAGGGATATGTTCATCTAATATTAACTCTTTTCACTACGACACAACTGCAAGGTTGTCTCTCCAATTTTGGTATTCTCTGTTTGAGTGGAACAGTCATACATGTTTTGTTTTTCCTGTGGTTTACAGTATTCATGACTTTTTTCTGTTATAGAAGCTGACTACACTATAATCACTTCCAAATACTCCCCCTGACAAGGATAAATCAGCCTATGCTGAGCTCTGGGCTGCTAGGGCCTGATTGCTGCCAATATCAAAGCCTGTTTAAAAGTAGCTGGGGGATCTCAGCACTGCTCTGCAGATACAGATGTTTAACATTTCATTACTGAAGTTTTAAGCTAGCCCTCTCTATGTTACTGAACTGAAACCTTTTCAATATCCTGAATGTTGCAGAATCAACTATTGTTCAAATAAGGCTGTCTTCTGTATGTTTTCTCTTGGGCTGGCAGGTGCCGCTGACACGTACAGTGAATTACTGTTTACCCCTCCTCCAGCAAAACCTTACTCTACTAGAGCATTTCAGCCCTGCCAAGGCTTCTAGCAGATCCAGCAGTCTGTGGCTTCTCTTTGTTTTAGACCTAGTGTCCTATGCGGTTGAGTAACGACTCAGAGCTGAGGGCCGTAACCAGTCTGTTTCCAGATGGTAGGACCCCGCTGGGTGGAGAGGCTGGCCTGGAAAAGCCCAGGCCTGCCCAGCGCTGTGGCGGGCACGGATCGTGAAGCTCTTGCAACTGTGCTCCTTTATACACTACTCAGCTGTGCTTTTGCTATTTTCATACACTAAACCCCTGCACTTCTCAAGCTAAAGGGCCTTGTTGATACTTACAGATAGTAATAAAAGCACTGAATGGCTTTTTCAGTTGAAAGAGAATCTCCCATGTCATATATCAGCAAAGAAGTTCAGAAGATCCCGTTGTTTTTATGTGTTTTTACAGCCTGGGAAATATTTTTTGGAACATCATCCTGGGCTGCATAGAAAGAAGCGTGAACAGCAGGTCAAGGGAGGTCCCCCCCTGCTCTACTCTTGTGAGACACCACCTGGAGTACTGCATCCAGTTCTGGGATCCCCAGCACAAGGAAGACACAGAACTATTAGATGGGGTCTAGAGGAGGCCCACGAAAATGATCAGAGGTCTGGAACACCTTTCCTATGAAGAAAGTCTGAGAGAGCTGGGGTTGTTCAGACTGGAGAAGGCTCTGGGGAAACCTTATTGTGGCCTTTCAGTACTTAAAGGGGGCTTATGAGAAAGGCAGAGTGACTTTTCACGAAGGCCTGTAGTTACAGGACAAGGGGCAACAGTTTTAAGTTGAAAGAGGGTAGGTTTAGATTGAACATAAGGAAGACATTTTTTACGATGAGGGTGGTGAGGCACTGGCACAGGCTGGCCAGAGAAGCTGTGGATGCCCCATCCCTGGAAGTGTTCCAGGCCAGGCTGGATGGGGCTGTGAGCAACCTGGTCTGGTGAAAGGTGTCCCTGCCCATGGCCATTTGGAACCAGATAAACTCCCAATCCAAATAATTCTGTGATTCTGTGTTTCTACTGTTCTTTGAAGAAAATGAGCTAACTGCACTGACAGGAAAGTAGTACTTTGTAGGGCTTTAAACTAAGTTTGTTGTTATTCTATTTGTTTGATATTTAGCATCTCTTGTAAGACTGATTCACATCGTAGCTTTGGTAGTGACTGATTAAAATCACTGCCTCCTTTCTTCCAGCAAAATTACAGACCAACTGATTTCAATAATGTTCTTCATGACATCACACCTTGGGAGGTGTAATTTGATGAAGTTCAATATAAAACTATAAACAAAATGGAAGCACTGATAGATAGTTTTAAAACGACATCTGTAACCTTTGTGAAGAACCAACTAGAAGGACTGCTTGAACAATCTTAGATCATACAGTAATGAGGTACCTTGTCCCTTTAATTTTAGGGAAAACTTTATTTGCATGAGAAAGAGTACATTTGCAATGGCATCTGCCAAACTGCAAAATTTCAGCTAAGGAAAGATCATTGTTTCCAGAATAATTCCATTTTCATGAAATTTCTGTCAGAAAGGACTATATTCAGTCCTTTAAACGGCTGTTTTCCCTTCAGCACACTTTAGAATATGTAACATTCCATGTGGCAGCAGATACTCTGGGGTAAGACCTTAGGCAAGCATAAATCAAGAAGCCTGTAGCAAAACTGGCAAAGGTGGGGTGGCTTAAATAAATTTAGAATAATGCCTATCAGTTGCATAGAAGTGCTCTTTATAAATGATAAATTGACAAAAATGTGGCTTTCTTTTACAAATTAATCTATGCTAAATACTAATGGAGGCAAAAGGATCTTCAGACACAGGAGAAAATATACAGCAGCTTTAGTATATGATGAAAGTTTTACACAACAACCTCTCCTGGTAGGACTGATTTTTGACATTTTCAGGTACAGCAGGCTTAGAGCTTAGATAAATGTTGTACATACAAAAATATACATGAAGCATTTTTTGACTGTTTTCATGGGAGTTATATTTACAGCAGAAAGAGCGAATTTGTGGACTACCCCTGTTTTATCTGGCAAGAATTCACAAATATTTTTAAAAGGTAGGTCTGTTTAAGTGTCAGGTTTGATCCCCACTCCTTTTCCAGGGGGCACATAAAGGCTAGCCCCAGGAAAGCACTGGCCACCAGCTTAGGTCTGGGAGTGAAATCTTTACCACTGTGTATCTTCGGAGGAGAGCCAGGTACTTCTGAATGAGATCCAAAACAGCCAGCATGCTAAGCTTGGACCTGCCTAAAATCAGTACACTCAGCAGGCAGCTGCTGAAACCTAGTTATTAGGGAGCGCTAAGGGCAGGGGACGGTCTGAAACCCGCAGCTAGCACAGAGCTGCAGGTAGCCATCTCTGCCTGCTACTGCTGCCCAGCCTGCAAACTGTCCTCAGGAAAGCAGAGAGGCAAAACTCCTTTAAAGAACCAAACAGCTCTCCTTGTAACTGCTTTTAAGAAACAACTGCTCACTACTTTTTTTTGCTTGTTGTTGGGGTTTTATTTTGTTCTTTTGTTTTGATTCCCCCTCACCACCTAAAAAAAATTAATAAATGAATACAATCCCAACCATAAGAGAATGAAATTAATTTACCTTCTGAGCCTGAAGGATTCAAACCCACCACCCTCAGAAGAGCAGCCCACATATCAGCCTGTGGGATACGAATAAAACTTTCCACCCACCCACCCACCCACCTCACTGAAACTGAGCCCCAGCACAGCAAAAAATTCAGGAGTCATTGGCTCGGAGCTGCTTGTTTCTGTCAAGACTGGGGCAGCTCTGGGCATGTACAGAGAAAGCTTGTGCTCTCCATGTGCAGAGGTACAGCCCCAGGGGCCTGAGAGATGGTAAAATTAACAGTGGTGTCTAAAGGGGGAAAGTTCATCTAGGATTTTGCTGCTGGAAGGATCACAGTCCTGTGCTTTCATGCTTCTGCTGGTTGGTGCTCCCACGCTTCTCACCTGCAGTGCCAACACTTCAGCTCTGAGATGCCCGACCTTTCACTGCGGTACGATATTAGCAGGGAGCATCTGCTAACTCCACTCTTTGCCCCTCTGCCCAGACTTTGCCTTTATGAACCCTTACAACCTGTTTTGAGAAAGGGATTCCTCCCTTACTATCTCTCTTCTACCTCTGGACTGCATTGTCTTCATGGTGATACTATAATGTGAATAATAAAATGAAATGCAGGCCTTGCTTGCACTGCTGAGGTCAGTGAGGCTGGATCTATTTACAGCAGCTGAGAAACTGCACAAATGTATTTGTTTTCCTTTTTTGCTCAGGAAATCTGAACCCTTCATTTTCTGTTGCATGAAAAGACACCGCATAATGATTATTTTGGTGGATCATTTCCCATCTGCTCTGGGTTGTCCTTTTTCTTTTCTGAGTTTATATTAAAGTCTGGACAAAATCTTTAAAATGCTATATTTGCCTGTGAGCTGCATCCTGATGAAAAGAAGGGAAAAAAATACCACAACTTTTTATTTAACAAAAAAAGTTCTCAGGTATGTCTTGGAGAGGAGTCGCAAACAGATTCCAGGACCATCATAGTGGCATGTCTGTGTGAACTTGTAGAGGATATTTCATCAGAATTTTATAGCTTTTTATTTTTAACCCCTTTCCTCCATCCCCAGTTTCCTAGTGGTTAGTTATTTAACTCATTTGCAATAACAAGATGTTTGGTGCACACTACAAGTTTAATATGAAGCATTAATAATATGGAAGCTCCTAAACTCTTTCATTAATAGATCTTTCCCTAAAGAATTAATTTTAATTTGTTTAAAAATTTAAAATTTACATACAGTACATTGATGAAAGTACTCCACAAACCTGCAAACACAAACTGCTGCCTTGCATCTGTTTTTTTTACTTGTCATCCCATCTGAAAAAAAAGGCCACTATCTGCAGGAGGTATTGCAGAACATCAGGAAAATTAACAAGCCTGAACAACTGAAGAAAACAAATATTACAGCCAGTTTTGCCCATAAAATCAGTCTCCCAGCAGATTTACTTCTGTATTAATTGCTAGCGTGAATACTTTGGAGGCATTAAAAAGTCTCTGAGCTGAACAGGATTAAGTCATGATGAGTTTGATGCTTAAATCTTAAACTGTTTTGATTTTAACAACAACGGGTTCAATAGGGATAGTTTGACCCAAGGCTGTGCCCTTCAGAATCACTGTACAGAACAGATCAGGGCTATTATGTATAATACTGTTATGAAGTTGAAAGACAGAGAATGTGCTTTATATGATGAGAAAAACACCCTGATAAAAATAAATTATATGAAGCTCTACTGGAATTCCAAATGCACCAAACTTGTGTTACATGATTCAGGGAGAGCTTTTAGATACAAATAGTACAGATCAGACAAAGTTTTACGATGCTTTTGCTCCATTCACGTTTATCTGATGACTCCATTTCTAAATCTCAAATATAAAACGTGAAAAACATAAACTACTTCTGTTTTTATTTTTATATATTTATTTCATATTTAAAACTGATCCCAGCCTCTTCAACTTCTTATTCTACAAGGATTCTGTTGTCAGATCTCTACATAAACATAGCTCCCCTATTGTGTGCAGGGTAGGATTGTGCCATTTCTAAACTATAATCAAATATGAAATCTTTTTTTTTTTTTCCACTTAAAACAATACACTGTTTTTAAACAGAATTTTCGTGAAGCTATGAATAACTCTGCCTCACAGAGATTTTGGGAGAAAATATATCATTATCTCCATCAAAGGTCAACCACAGATTATAACCCTCTTTCTGCTTGTTATGATGAATGCCTTTTCTGTGGACAACGATAAGATATGGCAAGAAATGTGTGAGAACAGAATCTTAAGCAGAATACATCGCCTTGGGTCCAAGAACCTTTTTCCATTATTTTGCATTATGTTAGCTGGCTAGTACTGAATTACCACACTTCAAATTAGTTCACTTCTACTCTTTTTCTTTCAAAGGCATCTAGGGGAGCACTATGCATCAATTAAAGCTGATGGATGTTGTTCCTCAGCTTCTGTGACTTCCAAGGCACTCAGAAAATTACCTCCAAGGGAAGACTTACAAGAAATACTGATGGGAAAACAGACCAAGACAAGAAAATCTGAGAACCAGCCATACTGATTTGAGGTCTGCAGGACCCAATTATAGAGCAGGACTGTTGAAATTGGTGTAGGTTTAGAACCCAAACGTGACTGGTAACATTGCTTGAGAAAGAAAACCGTCTTTAGGGCTGACGTGTGCTGCAGAGCAGGAGAAAAACCACATGGCAAAAATTTGGAACGTGCAGCAATTTTGTCCCGTCACAGCAAAGTACAAGGAAAGGCTCTGAGGAGTAATCAGACCGGACTGTAACGGGGCAAGCTGCAGGAGACATTAGCTGAAGTACTCTGTGACCAGACTTTAGCTCATCACATATAATAGCCAAGTGTTGCCTCAGACAGCTTAACTCCCACTTCGTATTTTGTAACTTCTTTCCACAGTGCTATAAGACAGAGCTCACGTCCAGCAGCCAGTGGCCATACAGCTGCGTATGCAACTGTGAAGTTGTGGAACAAGGGAATGCAGGAACATTTGGGGTGCAGCCACAGAGACAGAGGTCCACAAACACATGCCTTGTTTTTCAGACCACTTAGCAGAGGCTCACTCTCTAGTTGGGAAGCAGAGGGGAATGTTAGGTTTCTGCAGGTTTGCTATTTTATTAGAGCAGGTATTACTGAACTTTCTAAGTTTTATGAGCAGGGTACACGTGTTAAAGAAAAAAAGAAAGATAAAACTCAATCTCTCTCACACATGCACCTATATAATATATGAACCAAATTCTCCCTATCATAGTATTTTGCCTGTGGAAACTAGTTCATTCTTCTAACTTGTTATAATACAGCTCTTAAGTAGATGAAGAATGAACTGCGCAGATCTTACACAGGCAAAACTCACCAGAACAATAGGGGAAATCTGGCACACACAAAAAAAAAAAAAAAAAAAAAAGTCATTCTCCACTGGCTTAGCAGCAAAAGTACTATTATGCAGACAGTATTACAGACAAAAGCTATGGTTCTGCTGCAGAACATGGCTTTGAGGAGATTTTAATTTCCTGACTTGAAATTAAATCCTGCAGATTACCTACTTTGCTACATTTCCCCTGCTTCACAAGACCTTGCAGCTTCACTGCTATTACTTATTTATTGATTGTCCTGTAAGAAGGATCTCAGCACAGAGAGGGAAACACTTATTCAGTTTGACTGTAGGTGTATGGGGGTATGGGGAGAGGGGAGGATGGCACTGTGGAGTGTCTCCACCTGCACTGACATTACTAAGACTGATAGCATTTCTCCCACTAGGAAGAAATGCATTCTTTAAAAAGACAAAAATGAAAAAAAAAGGTAACTTATCACTGGGTGGAGAGAGGCTGAGCCAGTAACAGTGCCATGGCATGATTGATTTGTTTGTTCTAACACAGCCTGTGCAATATCAATGAGTTGAGAACATACAGATGAAGGGAGGAAAATTAGGTAATACTGGCTGAATTTCTCTACTTTTTTTTTTCCTCTCCCAAAAAAAAACATTTTCTTTGGAATAAGACACATTTGTCAGATTATAGGAAAGGGGATACATTTCCCTGGTAAAAAAAAAAAAAGGATGTTCTTGTGGTTAAAGCATGAGACTGGTAATAGGGGTTTTCTGTTCTGTGCTCAGGTATTTGTCACATCAGGCCACATTCAGCTCTGGCTACCACAGCAGCTCCCAAGGAGAGCTCTATCTGCTTAAGCCAGGTGTGCTGTTTCTGCCTGGGAATGGAAGAGATATTCCTCAGTGCCTCTCCCTTCCCAAGTGTGTTTGTGAAGATAATATTCACTTACATCTTTGAGCACTCTAAGCTGCTGCTGGAACACCAGACATTTTTATTATTTACCATTAAGTTGCAATAAGCAGTCCAAAAGGCCCAGCCAGCATGAGACATTTTATTGTTCAGTTTTATTAGGGGGACATCCTCATGATTCATTACAAAAGTGCACCTGTCCTGTTTCTGGGTTCCTTCTCCATCTAAACCTAGAAGGGCACCAGGGAGAAATTGTTCCTCTAGCCTTAAAAAGGAAAGATTATGTAGGTCCACAGGTCATGAACAATTTTTGGACACTACAGGCAATTCAACCCACCTTTCTCTCCCCATGCTGACTTAGGCTGCCAGACTGTGGATCCCTAGCAGAAGCAGCAGCATAGGTTTTTCAGTACATCTGTTTTCACCAGAGCTTCATTAAAAGAAGCTGAACTCATGCTATTATTACATCTTTTCCCATTTGCCTGTTCTTCAGATTTTAAAAAATCCACTTCCATCACATTTTCCTTATAGTCTTCCTTCCTTAGAGCCCTGACTGAGTATAGTATATTGACTGCATGTGTGTGAAATTGAAGGGTGTCCAGTCTGGGGGTAAGAGTGTCAATAAAGTACTGAATTCCACATTTGGGGTGTCAGGATAACCTGCTACCCCAAGCTATTCCAGGACTGATGGTACACAGCTTTTAGGTTTGATTTTATCTCTGCCTTTACCACTATCACTATTGATTCAGGGGACTGGCTTGAGCTCTCTCTGCACCAGGTAACACATTAATGGGGAACAAAATGGATTGAAGTTATTCAGTGCTCATTTTGAGGTGTTTTTCCCATCATTCTCCAGGCCTTCACTCAAACTGCTTGAATTTGTGGTGAATGCAGATTACCATCTGAGGGCAGCTTTGCTAACATTTTCCATCAGATGACTTTGTGGAGCAACTGCAAATCCCATGAAAGACAATAAAAAAAAACAACCAACAACCCACCTACAAATCTGTGTTCAAGGACTTTGATTTGTTTACTCCAGTCTTCAAGGCGTTATCTTGCTAACAAAGTGAGAATTTGATAATATGGACAAGGTCATGGGAAATGTCTTATTTTGGAGGTAGTCACTCAACACAATTGTTCAAGCACTACTCTTATTCAGCAAAACATGTGTGTTTAGCTTTTCTTATCATCTTCTTAAGCTGCCAGGCTGGAAAAAACATCCATGCCTCAAAGATCTCCACTGAAGCTAGGAGCCATGCATGTGTATCTCTGAACTGAGTTGAACTCAGAACTGGTCATTTTTATCCTGTAGCAATTTCTTGACAAGCGTTATAATTACAGTTTTATATGTACGCCTAGCTAAATTCACCCAAAAGGCATTCAGAGCCATCCTCACATTGCACAGAATGAGAAAATAGACTATATTAAAGAGGAATCCTGATTTTCTTAGAGCTCTGAGTGCTGAGAGCAAGCTCCTGCCTGGAGCAGGTGATATGTCCAAGCATTCCCCAGTTTCTGGCCAAACCCAGGTCACCATAGAACTACCAAGCTCTCCCTGAGGTGGCAGGTTTGGCTGCTGTCTAGTCAACAGCTCTGATGCCACCTTCATAATCATGACAGCTGGGCTTTATAACGTAACAGAGAGTTGGGCTTTATAACCTAACAGCGCATCCTCTGTCCTGTGAGGGCATTAAGCAGGGTTTCAGAAAAGGAGGCTGCGTTAACAAATCAGCCTCCCTATCCTTACCTGTACCTAATCTCTGATTAATCACTCCAGATGAAAAATTCATAAAGCCAGTCAGCAAGAAACAAGTTCTAACAGTGTGGTCAGTTCAAGAAGTGAAATAGAAACATGTGAAGCATTGCAAATTAATCCCACAAAAAATACACAGATCAGTGAACACAGAAACTGATCACAGCCTCTTCTTTACACAGATCCCATTAAATCTTTGCAGACTGCTTCCTTAAGAGCACTAAACCCTCTACAAACATAACTCATTTGGAAAGCAGTTAACCAGTTTCTCTACTGCTTAAAACACATTAAACAAAGTGTGGCAATGACAATATTGTACATGGATTGAAAATTAAGCCTTGCCTACAAACCGCAGTCAGTTTTCTTTGGCAACAAGGAATATACATACCTATGATCAGCCCTTTCCATGCCCACCTGGGGGAGGGGGGAGGCATAGATGGCTACTTGTGTTTCTCTTAGCTCCCCATTACCTATGTTGGATAGTCCCTGCAGCTCCACAGGTAGACTCCCTCACTCCAGTAAAAAGTGCAGACTGGCAACCTACTGAAAACCAGTGAGATTTGTGCTTCTAAATAATTTTGTCTTATTATCAATTTTTTTTTAATAGCCAACCCTGAATGTGGAACACAACATTAACTGTTGAAATACCAAACTCCTTAGTTATCTTTCCCTCATCAAGACTGGTGTCAGTGAAGAAGTAAAACAACAACATAATTTGGCATAAATTGCAGTAGCTAGCCGAAAATTCACAGTACCATTCTCCTGCACTTGGCACAAGTCCCACTTGCTGAAAGTGCAATGTCATAGAAATGCAGTTATCATGCCACTGCCAGAATTTGCATAATGGATGCTCATTAAAGGGAGGCCGAAGGACATTACTGTAGACACAGTTAGGGAACATCAGCTTCAGTTAAGGATAGCCACTCTGGCCAGAGGCTTACAAACACTTGGAAACTGAAATGACTGATGAAGAGTAGGTAATCTTATCTACTTTGCTTGACATTTTGATTTCTTTTTCACTCTGCTAGATTCTTCTTCTAATTTAAGCTTAACAATTTCCAAACATGAAAAAGTATTCAAAACATTGGAAAGACAATACCAGATCCTCCTCCAAACTAACCTGCCAGCCCAAGAGGAACAGCGCCACATGTAATGTGGCATAAAGCAAGTAAAGTTATATAAAACCATACAGCTGCACAAATTTGAATTAGATCATCATAAATCTAGTGTGTGGCCCGTGCAGCCACCTCACAGTGCTCCCAGCAAACCAGTCTTAGAGCAATGCTTTGACTAGCTTAATTGCACTGCCCAAGAGGCTTTATGTAATGCTCAGACAACAGCATAACTAACTGATCAAAAGCAGAGTAACCTTCTATTCTTCACCATGAACTCACATATCAGTGCTGAATTCTGTCATTCACAGCAGGCCAGGAGAGTTCCAGCATATGATAGCATCTCCCCTAACTCCAGATCAACTGCTAGGAGAAAACATAAAATTTAGGAACGTATTATTAGACTACAGGTAGTACACAAACACACGCAGATAAAAGAGTTTGTTACTACTTGCATTAGGTTGTTCAGTTCAATACTTCTTTGCTCTGAATTCATGTCATCACTTTGCAGCACCACCATAACACAGCACCTCAGCTAGTCCATGGGGTCAAAGCAAAATCCATTTCAGTGATCACATTAATTTGTTCCAGCCAAAGACCTCAGTGAAGTTGAATGACTTCAGTGGGTCCATTAAGTTCAACCTGGGTCTTTCACAATATCTGCAATCATGATGATGCTCATTTTACATTTCCGTAGTGCTAAGCAAGAGCCAGTACTGTTATGTAAGAGGTCTTCCAAGCTGGGCTTTGACTTCCATAGTGGTAACATGCTTTCCAAAAATGCCTATTTCCTTTTTTAGCAGATATTTTCCCAGCAATCTGAAAAAGGTCACAGCCATATTATATCACACATCAGTGTATTTTGTATCTTATCAGAAAAACACTTCATCTGTTTGCCCCAGTCTTGAAAGGAGACATACGTCTCCTGAAACGCATTCACAAGTAGTAATGTAAAAATACAAAAAAGTCATCAGTAGAGGATACATAAGTTTGTCAAAAATGTACAAAACAGATTCTTACTTTGTATTGATAAAGAATAGATTAGGTAGGAAATGATTTAAAAAAAATATTCATAGATAGGCCCTTAAAAATGATTGCATGAGTTTTTCCTATCAATTAATTTTAAAATTAACTTTCAACATAAAATGTTATGTGAAATATTATATACGTTAAGCTGTTAGCACTGAGATTTTATTTTTTAGATTTATTGTGGTCATTTAAATATATGCATATCACTGTAAGAGAGCAGAGCCATACGAATTCTAAACAAATGATATTTCTGAGTAAAGGGTACTTTGTTCTAGTTTATATATCTGTAGCTTTTAATGTAAATATACTGCAATAAAAATCATAAGAAAACTTGGCATTCAAACTTCCCTTAAGTAGTTGAAAAATTCTTAGCTTGAAATTGTCATTTATCTGCCATTTCTGAAAGGTCATTACATCCATAATATAAATCACAATGTTAAAAATAAAGGCACTAAACATTTATATTAGTGCAATCTCTCTTTACATAAGTCATAGCATTCATGTACTGGTTTATGCTGTAATTCTTTTTAGCTTTGCTTATATTTATTTCATCTTAATTGTTTCTATTAATTGCTAAAATTACTCCACTGTACTTGGTATTCTTTTTAATATTTCTCTAGTATCTTCTTGCACAATTGCTTTAAGGCATTTTAAATGAAGATTCTTTCTTCTAAATAGCTCTTGAATGCTTTCTCTTAAAGGAAACTCCTAAAATACAGAATTCTAATTAGCAAATACTTTTATAGTCCACAGTCGTCTGCTACTCTGTTCATTTAAAGAAATAAGAATAGCAAGAGGGAAGTAGATGTTCTCTTTTAACGTTTCACCCACTGATTATAAGTGACTCGAAGTTTCAGGATCACTCAGGCACTGGCCTCTCCAAGGGGGATGCCCACAGAAATGATGTTTTTGAAAAATACACACTTTCGTGTGGGAAAGCATTGGGATAAGGAGCATTCCTCCGACTAAGCAACTGCACAATGACAGATAATAATTTCAGCAGTGCCTGACATGGCTGGGTTTGTTGGTATGAAGGACTTTTTAAAATACTGTCAGTCCTGGTTGCTGTACTGAAGACAGAGTGGTATTTGCTCTGTAACATTTCTTTGACCTTGTGGAAGCTTTAAACAAAAAACATTCTCCACATCTTTTCCTCCCCACCACTGAAGGAGTCTACTTCCATTAACCCCTCCACCCTGGCATTTATGCCCAACATCATCCTTCCCACCAAACTCACAGGCAAATTATTCAGTTACTTCAGGGGCCAAACCTATGTTATCTGCCCTGTGCTTACTAATTACTGCCACATGTTTAATGAGAAGCCTCTTCTTTCCTTGCTCTTTATATAACTGTCAAAATATTGCTGTTGCTCTGGGTTTCTTTGCAAAGCTGAAGTTATCTCAGCTTCTAGCAATATCCACTTTTTTTCTTGACATTTCTTAACCTTTGAAACACCAGATTTTTTACTGATAAAACCTTTTGTCATTCCTACCTCTAATATCCTTCTGAATCTGGTTCTTCAATCAGGTAGCTTAGGAACATTTCTCTATAAGACTTTCCCCCCAGCACAGACTAGTGAATCAACAGTTTCTGGTCTACCTGATATAAAGAAATTCCAGTCTGCTCACACACTGAAGTCCTTGAACTCTGCAGTTCTACTGATATCTTTAACAAATCCATATTTTTGAAAAATTTGGCTTGTTGGGAGTTTCCACATATACATCTAACAATGAACACTTCTCATGTAGACAGCCACATCACATACATTTTTGCTTGTTTGGCATATTTTTTACCTTTAGCCTTTTTATTTTCTGGAAAATTTCCTTGACTTGCTTACATGCCATAGGCTTGATGCTTTTCTTGGAGGCCTTTCTTTGCATTTCTCTTTCTGTTATCTGCCTTGTGTAGGAAAATTCTTTTGAAAGTGTCTGGTCAGACAGCAAGTAGCCTTTTCCCTACACTCCTTTACAGCTCAAATCTTACTTAGAGTTGGTTTTTAATGAAGAACCTGCTTTCAAATGCCTAAAGATGTCTTTTTAATTGTTTTCCCTCATTAAATAAAATCTCACTATCTCCAAATCCTTTACCATTTTCTTTTGTTCCTGCATTAAGCAAAAAACTCTCTTTTTTTATTATTGTCTAAATGTAATGATCCTCTTACTCTTTCACTGCTTCAAAGTTTTTTTCCTCCTTTTTTGTTACCCTGAGTATGAAATCTTCTGTGTCTGCCCAGTGCCTCTGTACCAAGCCACTATCCCAAGCAGTGTCATTTTTAGCTCACACTCATATCTGTGGATTTCCTGTACAGTTCAAATTGCTGTTTGAAACTTTTTCCAGGGATGCAAATATAAATCAAAACTGCCACCAGTGCATTTTGTTTTCCAGTAACTTTTGTGCCAGTACAGCTTGATCATTAGACTACTTATGAAAAGCGGTCTTGAAAAGGATGGAAGGTAATCCTCTCATTTAATGAGCACATAGTGGTTCTCTCTAAAAAATATAGGTGATTACTACTCTTATATTCTTAAAACAGCTCTCTGTTGAGTCAAGAGATTGGACCTGGGGCTTTTGAAGTCTCCAATCTGAACCCAAATAGCAACAGCTAAACTTCTGAGTTAATCTTTATAACTGAGGAAATCATTGCAGATATATTTTGCAGTGCTTATCCAACAGTAATGAATTTTTACCAAGCTTGACAATTTTTCCCACTTTTTGAGCAAAAAGCAGAGGCAGAAAAAAAGAGCATTTTTTTCTCAACAAATGGTTCATATGCTACAGTTTTTCCTATAGAATGCCAAGGTGATCAACAGGCCAGAAGAGGCCAAATCCTAACCCAAGACATCTGAGTTTAGTCTCCTTCCTCAGCTAAACTGTCCTTCAGACAGTGAAACTTGAATGAGGGGTCTGGGGGCTTGGCCAAAAACCAACAAGTTCCACAGATTCATAATTCCAAAGCAAACCTTATGATTTCACATTAAGTCCAACTTTGTATATGGTAACTATAATTCTTATTTTCTGTCCTAGCCACAAGCTATGACTGTGACTCACCAAGTATGCTCTTTTCTGACTTCTCATTGTGTTATTTTTCATCTGTGTGCCACAGTGTTAAAATGCCAACTGTGGTTTCTGCCTGGCCCTCCTTTTCATTTGCCACTGCCTGTACATGTAGTTATATTTTAATAAAGAAAAGAGTTCATACTAAGAACCCTTATTAACAGCTTACATGCTGTGTTGCACAGAGCAGGTACATCTTGGCTGAAGTTCCTTCATTCCAGCTGGAGACCTGGGACTTCAAAGCACATTGTCATACATCAGCCATCTGGCAAAACAAGCATAGCAATAAGATCTCCAGTCTTGCTGCAGGCACAAATCCTGTTGTAGCAACTCCTTCCAGGGTGGATATAACTTCTTCCCAAGTACAGTGTGCTGCAGTAAATATGCTGAAAGTTGCTAGAAGTCCCTGCAACAGGGAAATCACCGTGAACAAGTTGCCAGATATGTAGCTCTAGCACTTCTGCCACTCACCCCTAAAACCAAAATGCTTCTGCAAATCCATAAAGATGATAACTCCAGCTGGTTATCTGAAGAGCAGAACTCCCCACAGTGTGAAATGCTATGGCTTGTTCTGCCAAATATTTTCCATTTCCTGAAATTATTGCTTCTGTTTTGCTCACTGTGAGTTTTAACCAATTGACCTTTATGAATGTGCTAATTTCAGCCAGGTGTTCAGGCCTCTGGATTATCAGCACTGGGAGTGAAGGAGATGCATGGCTGAGGGTACCTGCATGCTGCTGGTCTTCTAGATGTTCCCAGTTTCCTCCAGGGTATTCAAATTATAGTTTAACAAGATAAGCAACAGCAAAAGGCGTGTCGGATTCACTCTAATTAAGAGACATCAGTTTGAATAAAAAAGAATAGCACTGGAAGTATTCAATGTGCTCTCTGTAGATGAACAGAAAGGTGGGTAACACAGAAATCCCTCTGTTTTGTGCTCAGTACAGGGTTTTTACAGCCATTAGAGGTCACCACAGACTCCACTGAGCTTCTCTATGAAATAGGTGGACTCATCTGAGCATATAATGATCTTCAGGGTTAAAGTGAAACACTAGTGACTGATGATATGATTTACTGGGCTGAGAAATGTTGGAAATGTAATTTGAACATAGAAAAATGACCAAGCAGGATGAACTATGATTCAAGGATTACCTGTTGAAAAAGACAAAATAACTGACAAAGAACATAAAAAGAAAATGGAAAGTCTTAGGCCGTGCTTAAAAGGCATAGATTTAGAGTGACAACTGATAAGGAAATGAGGGCTGAATTTATCAGTGTTAAAAGAAAATGAAGAAATGCCTAATGATCAGAATCCAAGTTTGAAAGTAACTTTGTTCTTGTTTTAAAAAAAGCGCATGTTGCAATGGAGTGCAGAAACCTTGAGACGCTCGCAATGACTGCATAACTTCTCTGTGAGTTCCAGTGATTGACCAAGACCTATTGTGCTGGATGGGAAAACAAATGAATGGCTCCTTCCTCACTAAATTTCTAACCTGAAAGGTAGGGAGAGGGAGGCAAGCAAGAAAGGAGACTGATATGAATTATCAGTACGAAAGAGATTAGAAGAAAGTATTGAAAAGCATTATCAACAGTGCCAGCACACCAGCAGTCTACCTGCTGGGGTAGCAAAATTTGATTTTGTCTACTCTGCTGAGAAATCATGAGCAGGGAATGTGCAAGTACATGTCTGAAAATCTAGGATGTGGGTGGTGAAAGCTGGCCAACAGAGACAACAAGACTGGCTGCTAGGGAGGATGGCAGCAAGCCATGAGGCAGCCTGAGAAGAGCAAGGGGTAGTTCACTCGATATGGCAGTGAAGGAGGAGCCAGCAGAAGAGCAGAAAGGGGAGAGTGCCATAGGAACAGGCAAATAAGCACTGCAGAAGCCTCCTGGAAAGAGAGGAGTAGGGCAGCATTGCATTAGCCCTACAAAGAAAATAAATGAATGTTGCAGTATAAAGGTTCATGGTACATTAATAAAGATCCCAGAGGATCTCTGGACTGACAGGAAATTTTTCTTAAAGGTGTTACAAAGAAGAGTTTAGACATAGCCTGGATTTGTAGAATTGCGGGGGATAGCATGCGTAACACTTAGAGTACAAATGGGAATGACAGGCAGGAGGGCAGTGTGTGAGGCACTGTACAGACATCAGGTAAACTCTGACCTGAAAAGTGCAATTGCAAATACAAGGCAGGTGTTTAAGACAAGCAGTGGCCAGTTAAAGTGGAGGGGTGAAATATGCTTGTAATGCTTAGTGGAGCTGTAGCAAGAACGACAAGTCACAATTTACATAAGATGTTATTGCACAGCAGGTTCCTTTTATGCATTACAGCACAGATGTATTTTAAAGTGGCATTTGAAGTAAGATGGGTTGAGACGCTGGCGTGTCCAGACATGTAGAAAACAGCTAAGGCTGCTTCTGGGCTAGTACCTAGATCTGGAGCCAGGAAAGGACTGAAGGGAACTGAATCCTCTGGTTATACACCTGGTTCTGGGTTGTACAGCATTTCTTGACTACCCTGCTACAAAAAAGTCATCAAAATGTTTACTTGTTTGCATTATCCCAACCAGACTAATGTCAGTATTTTCCTTTTAAACTGCTATCAATGTATTGCATACTTCTAAATGTGAGAATGTTTTTTTGTATTACATGAAATGGGGCATGAGCAATAAACTGAAGTGAGAGAGTGATAGTAACATACATGTTGCCATGAGGTTTAGGCAGCAGTCTGAGCAAGAAGAGAGAACACTGAAATCATGGAAACTGAGTAAATAAATCCTTTGAAGATTAGGAAAATAGTGGTAGGGCGCAGAAAATCTGTGTCACAAGCTGAAATCCAGCGTGATTTTCTTTACTCCTAAGCTGTATGACAGAAAACACAGACATAGTGTCAGACAGATGTTCTTTCTTCCTGTTTTGAGGCATCCTCGATTCCTTGGGCCATGCTGGAGAGACATCTCACCCCTGCACAAGACTGTCCTGTGCAGCGGATTCTGCAAGCACTGTTGGGGACCTATTCCACCACATCACCATCTATCAATGTACAGCTTTTTCTGAATAGTGCAGCAAAGCCTTTTTGCTGCAAATTATATCAACACCTTCTTGTCTACCCCATGTGGACACGGAGAACAGCTAACTCCATATACGGGAAGGCTGCTGTCACATTGTTCTCATCTTCTCTTTCTAGATTAAACAGAACCAATTTTCTTGACTTTTCCTCATGCAGCATGTTTTCCATACCACTTATCATTCTTCTTCTTCTCCTCTGAACTCTCTCCATTTGCCTCTATCATTTTTAAAGTGTGGTGCCCAAAACAGGACAAAGTACTTGAGCTGAGTCTCGCCAGTGCCAACAGAGTAAAACAGAACAGCCACCCATGTCTTACATAAGATGCTCTGGCTAATATGCACGACAGTGAGATTCCTCTTTCCCCAGCCGTATGATACAGCTCTTACCCAGTTTAGGGGCTGTATAGTCTTCAGGCTGTATGTCTTGCAACCCACGTAATTATTTCCCATTTTGTGTTCATGCAGTTGACATCTGTGGCAAACTACACTTGTCTTTTTTTCTGAATTCTTACTACCCATATCGGATTGTGTCTCCAGGTTGTAATACAGCCCTCCAAAGTGCTGGCACTTCCTATCTGCTGGTATAACTTGAAGATCCACTGCTTCATCTTCCAAGTCACTCATAAAAATATTGAATACAACTAGATCAAGAAGTGACACCTGTTCCATGTGTATGTTATGGTGAACTCATCTACACCATATTTTCCAGTTAACTTTTGAGAAAAGCATGTAGGATCATGTAGAAAGCCTTCTTAAAATCAAGATCCAGCAAGTCTCCTGCTTCATTCTTACTGCCTTGGCCAATTGCTCTGTCAAAGATAAACAAGATGGATTTGTTTCTGATAAATCCATGCAGCATTTCGTTATTACTGTATAATGTTCAACGTGTTCACAAACTGATTATATGCTGTAGCATTGCAGCATTTGTCTGGTAACAGGATTATCTTTCCAGGCTTTATTTCAATCCCAATTTTAGAGATAGGTGTTATAGCAGACATTCTCTCACCCTGGTATCTTCCATGGAATTCCATATTTTCTTTAAAATACATGTTGATGGTTTAGTGATTGCTTTTGGCTAGATGATTAAGTGTTGTAGGGTGTGTATGTCTGCCTGTTTCTGTTAACAAAGTGTGTTCAATGACTATATGGTTTGATATACTTTACTGGAAGAAAGGTGTCCACGTCACACACTGAGAACTTAAACCTCCAAGGACTTAAAGGAATACAGTGACATGAGAAACAATATGTATTTTCCAGTCCTTACTAATGGTTCCCTAAAAGAGCACTGAGGATATTTACTCAGGCAATATAAGGGAACTAGCAGCTGCAACAGTGGGGCAGGAGGGGGATTCCTGTTCAAGGGTTCAGTAGTCATTTTGGTTATGTTACAAATATGAAGATGAATTTTTAGTGGTGTGTGTGATAACCAGTAGTTAATTATCTGACAACAAGAATATCTTCATATATTTTCCTTATCCTCTTTGTATTTTCTTTGATCACTGCTTAACATATTATACCATCCAAAGCTGTAATTACAGTTTATCTTGCTGCTTAGTTTAAGGATTAGAAGTATTTCCTTTCTTTATTGGTTATCTCACCTCTATCATTGTAATATATTGCCATGTATCCCAAATAGATTGAGAAGAGCAAAGTCTTTAATAAATGCTATGCATTATTACTGCTCCCTCTTGGAGTAACAGAAAGCATTGCTTTGGATTGAATGTTCCTGCTCACTTGTCTTAAAGGTTATTTAATTAAAACATAATCAAAATAAGAATGTCTCTGCTCTAGCCAAATATCAAATGCCACCCTAAAAATAGAACTAAAATCCTCACTTTGATGTGACAATGCTCAGATCCAACTCACAAGTTAGTGAAAATGTCTGCGTAGAGCACAGAGGGAACCTATCTCAGTGCAAAGATACTTGTTGCATCATTCCTCAGCACCTCCTGCTGGCTAAGACACACGGAGAGGCTTTTATTGGTATGAAGGCTAGCTGAGCATAGCTGGCGTACGAAATCGTGCTCACAAGCTGAGTGATACTTTGCCACCACTCAGAAAGCCAGGGATTTCTGTAATGTTGTCAGTAGGGATGGTAAACAGAAAGATTTGTACAGGACAAAAGAAAAAAGTAGAGAGCTGAGCAAGTAAAAATTAGTTCTCTAGGCCTGATTCTTCATATGTCTTCCTATAACAGAAGACTGCAAAGAATCAGAAGTGTATCAGAGTGAAGGATATGAAGGTGGAATAGGAATCAAGCACAAGACAGCATCAGTAAAAATGGCATGCTGTAAAACACAGAAGTGGTGCAACAAAATGGTGTATATGAGTGTTCTTTTGTTGGCATTTATATTTTAACTTCAAACATATGGTGGGGTAATGGGAATATTGTTTTGGAGTACAAATCCTTTAAAACTAACTTTACTGTAACCCCAAAGTGTAGCTTAGTATCTGAGGATGTGTGTAGAGTGAGTATCAAAATAAACTACTGGTGTTAACCTTCTGCATCTATTCAAAATGAAAATTTCGGGGAAATTTGCCAGCTATAAAAAAATAAACATTGCTGGTTAATGTCCGTGGACCAGAACGAGCTCAGCATGAATAGATTTTATTTACATAAGTGCAGAAGCAGGTTCCATTTGCTATTAGATCTTCTAAGGTAAACTTTCTTATATAAACTATGGAATCTCTCACTAAAATAGTACAGTGAAAGAAAGCCAAAATTTGGGGTTAAAATACAAAGGCTGTATTTATTCTCTGAAACACACACAAAACTTCATACTTTTGCTGTTCTGTTCATCCAAGGATCACACAGCCAACCAGTTATAACAATGTCTATGTCTCCATTATATTTCATGGCATAATAGGAATGAACCTGCAGAGCAAAACAGTTAGTACCAAGGACTCAGTGTCACCAGTACTAAATATTCTGGGGGTTTTACTTTGGACTAGCTTTAGTCCATTCCTGTCGATTGGACCACATCAGATATGCAGCTGGAGTGTGTTCTCCAGCTGAGCACAAGAAAGGACCCAGATAGCACATGGAAAGACTGCTCCATGATGTGAACCAGAGGGTGGTAATTGGGAAGGATGAAGAAGTCCACTTCAAAAGCATGTCCTGCTCTGAAATAAAGCAGCAGCAGAGACACACCCAGGGAATTAAGCCCTACCCAGCAGCCCAGTGCGTGAGGCCAATTTCATTAACTCCATTCCACAGGTGAAAGACAGTGGTACAGCAGTTTTACGTGAAAAAGAAGTGGCAGAACCATGTCAAGGCTGAATAATTCAGTGTCCAGAGACACTGGGCATTGTGGGGCACTACCAACCATCTGCTGCAAATGGACAGGGCACAGTGGTGGTATAGTGAACTAATGCAGATAACCTGGATCAAGAAAAACAAAGCACAAACAGAAACTAGAGGGTCTGGCTTGATTAAATGATCTGTGAATGATCTTATTCAGCCTTACTAGTATCAGTGATGAGGATAACAATTAGATTGGCTGTTAGAAATGGACCATGAGACACAGATTTAGGTGAGAAGTATGAGGGTAAAACAAACTGCAGCCCCTGGCTTGGCATTGTCAGATGTAGCAGATTCTTTTAGTCACTGGATGAAGAACACGTCACCTCACTGGCAGACCATATACCTCCATCATGGCTGCCTCCAGGAATAGCTATATTCAATGCCAGAGCTTCCAGGGGAATTCACAGAACCCAGTTATTAGGACTCCATTGCTATCAGTTCAGTGACTTCACTACCACAGAAATGTGTATGTTATTTTAACCAGCAGTAAGAGCTAAAGATGTCTTAATTTGTATGATGCATTCTGTGGTTACCATATAAAGCAGAGCTTGCTGTTGCTATTTTTGTATGTTTTTCTGCTATTTAATATCTGATAAAACAGCTATCTAAACCGGGTATGATATCAGTTAAATATTTAATTATTATGTGGCTGTACTGGAAAGTGATGTCAGAAAATAGAGACACCCCAGATGTGCCAGTGTTGGTTTTGGGCTTAGCCCACATTTTTTACCAGTGGAGAAGTTTCATAAGTGAGTTAAAGACATGATTCTGGAAGACTCTAAAGCAAAGAGTTACCACAAAATCACTGGGCACAAAGAATGACCCAAATAATTGGCAAACTCATAAAAGGAGAAGCAGCTTGAGTAGAAAAAGGCCTCAGCTGTCTCTTGTGTGCAGCAGAAGGCGGCAGGAAGGACTTGCTGTGAGACAGGGCCTCAGCTGTAATAGCTCCAAAAGAGTCATTCAGTAGATGTAAAAATATCTGGGAATGAAGAGCCATGTCTTTATCTCCTCTTCATGAATCCAAATGTACTGCTCCTAAAGGAACAATGACTTTAAGGTTTCCACAAAAGACCTTTCCTTTTTTCTCTCCTAAGTGATTTTAGAAGGAAGAAGTCTTGAATACTGTAACTATTTGTTCTCTAAGTGTGCATTTGAAATTATTTGATCATTATATTAAGACAATTGGATATGAGAGTTAATTTTTGAAAAAAATATTTTATAACTGCCCTTTAAAATATTAGCAACTGATCCTTGCCAAAAAGTTGTGCTGAATTCATTGCCAATCTATTAAAAAAAACAAGATTTCCACCAAAATCTGTTTACAATTGTTTTACTGTTTAATAGGAACATGAGATGTAATTGTTTCAAAAGTCATATCAATTCTGCTCGAAGGATTGAGCAGTGTCCTGCCACCACAGTCAGAAGTGCTGCCATTCCCTCTCGAAATTCTGTTCCTTCCCTTCATTTCTACAGCCAAGCTCCAGAGCATGATGCTGTCAAGTCACAAACACGCAAGTCAATAAAATAAGAATCTATATCAAGATGCTGCAATTTTAGGAACTGCGGTCTGACTATAATTTAGTCTTTCCCTGTCTGATATTTCCCAAATTTTCTTTCATACACCTTAGCACATTCTTGTGGGAGACACTTCATTTTAAAGACTTTGGTAGAGCACTAATGCACAATGATAAATACTGGCTAAATGGTACTATTCAAAACTAGAAGAAGGTAAATTGATGAAGAGGCAGAACCTTGCCATGAAGACTAGGAACACGTCCTATTGTATTTTAGAAGATGGAAAGAAAACTGTTTCAACGTTTCCATAGAAAAGCTTTTAGCCATGCCATTTTCCTTTTACTTTATCCATATTTACATATGGCTGAAAAATTTTGAACTTGTGAAAACCAGCAGCCTTCTGTCAGTTTCTAAATTTTTTGACATCTTCACACTCGCACCTACCTGTCCTTCCCTGGTAATTACACAACCTATTCAAGAGGCAACTTGGCAGTCATAGATAGTCGCAGGCTGCATGCACAGCCATATTGTGCCTTTGTGAATAACAATGATGTCTCATTCCAGAAAAAATTAAATTCTGAATGTTTTTTCTAATTAGCTATGCTTTGTAGCTAACAAGATCTAAAGCTGGTTACTCAGTACATTTCTTCCCATTCTTTTATTTTTTCTCCTGCAGAATTAGAACAGCTTATTCATACTTTGTTTATGCAGAGAGTTTAGTTGTTTTTTGTAAGAACTTTAAAATCACTTAAGATCTAAAATGTAAAGCAACAATCCCAAGCTAAGATTTTAGAAAGACAGCCTACTCACGCGCAGAAAAAAGGTAGATTGTTGGTTTTTTTCAGTTACAAAACCTTGACAATGAAACGTTTACTTCTCCTAATTCTCCTGTTTGTTTTCCTCCTGGTTTTCTCGAGCTCTGCATCAACCTTAACACAAGTGCTTAAGGAATTTCCTTCTATATTACCTTAGTTGCTTTGTGCCTAGGCTCAAGACAATATTTGGAACCTGCACTACCTACAGACTCCCAAAGATTATCACACTGTCTTCCTACAGTATTTCTGTAAGGCTTAATATCTTTCAAAGCCATTTGTCTGTTGTCAGGCTTGCATAGCATCGCTGCACATTGCTAGGATACAGTAAATGTTTTTAAAAGTGAAAGACCTCCCCTTTTTCCTATTGCTATCTAGAAAATATGACCAGATTTTACACTCTGATATGCAAGTGCAACTCCCTGTGGAATAAATGGAGTCCTACGTGTGCAGAAGGCTAGACTTTGGCCTTAAAGATTTATAGAGCTGTAAAAATACAAGTAGATAGCTTAGATGGTGTCTTCTGGAAATTAAGGCTGAATCCACATTCTTAGTACAAGTTTCATCTTAAAATGGCAGTAGTATTCTTTGGGATATGATTTTGGATTATTATTATGCTCTTTTATGTCTCTGTACTAATTTGACCTTCAGTCGGATCTGCTCCATCTACTTTCATTTCCTATCATCTGGTTTCATGGGTGGGGCAATCTAGGAGAGAAGTCAGGAGCAGAAATGCAGTACCAGCTAACTCAACATCTCTTGGAAGTTGCAAGAGATTCTCCCACTGTCCAAGAGAAGAGAGGTGAGCTGGGAGTGGAGCTTTGTGGTTTAGAACGACACCAGAGGCAGTGACCTAGAAACCTTATGTAGGAGGGAAACAACATGGACTGTGAGCTGCAATAGTAAATTACTCAGGATTTGCGCAAGTGGGTGAATCTCATTCTTTTTCTGACTTGTCATGGTGTCCTGGAATATTCTTATCACCTTCTTTCATTGTTGAAAACAATCTTCTTATCTCCTAGGCACTCACTGAGGAGCCGTCCATTAACTTTTTGAGAACTGTGTATCATAATGTATTTATCATAGGCCTCCTTTTTATTTACAGTCTGTTTTTTCCACTCTCAAAACAGAATTATCCCAAAATAAACACCAGACAATGAGAATCAAAAACATGTGTAATAGCCATGCCATTTCACAACTACTTGCTACACCTTTGTTTGGCACACTGGACTTTGTTTAGCAGAAACATGGTAGTATCACAAAGTCAGTCTCCACAACTGTGGTGAGCTAACCTGGATGCCAGATGCCCACCAAGCCACTATATCACTCCCTTCCTCAACAGAACGGGGGGGTGGGGAGACAATAAGACGGGGAAAAAAACCCTTGTGGATCAAGATAAAGGCAGTTTAATGGAGCAATAGTAAAAGTAGCGCATGTGGAAGTGAAGGAAAACAAAAGATGTTATTCTCTACTTCCCATCAGCAGCTGATGTTCAGCCACTTACCAGGAAGCAGGGCTTCAGTATGTGTAGCTTCTCCCTTTCTCCTCCTTTCTCTTAGCTTTTATATCTGAGGGGATGTCAGCTGGTACGGAATATCCCACTGGTTACTTTGATTCATCTGTCCTGGCTATGTCCCTTCCCAAGATCTTGCCCACCCCCAGCCTACCTGTGGTGGGGTGGGGCGGTGGGTGGTGGGGAAGGTTGGAGAGACAGCCTTGATGCTGTGTGAGCACCGCTCAGCAGTAGTCAAAACCCTGGTGTGTTATCACTACCTTTCTAGCTATCAATACAAAGCCCAGCACTGTGAGGGCTGCCGTGGGGCTCAGTCAGACCCAATACAACTTAATCCATCCCTAACAATGGCTGGAATTCGTATGACACAGACTTCTATACAAAAGCGTTTCAATCAAAGTAAAAAATAATTCCCCTCAAAACAGTGAACAAAGTGTAGTTAATTATAAAGAGGGGGAAAAAAACCCTGGGGGAAAAAACCTCCCCAAAGTCTCCTTAATTATCTCACTTTTTTTACAAAATTAACACCTTCATATACGCAAGATGCAGTTGCTTTGTTCTTTTGGTTAGGTGCTACATCACCTCAAGTGTGGTTATGCTGGATCTCACAAACTAAGCAGTGCTAAGCCTGTTCAGCAAAGTTACTCAATGGGAAGTTCTCAAAGACAAGCACAAGTGCTTGCAGGGCTTGCAAGCAGTGTTCTAATAAGAGTGGAAGTAGCACTCCACTCAGACTCAGGGACCCATGCTGGATCTCAGGAAGAGCTGCATAGAGAAAAGTGCTGCAACTTGTGTCTAAAGCAAGTGGTGGTGAAAGATGTTATTCTGTAACTCATAGATGCAAGCATACAGGTATGTATGGATCACCTGGAAAAATAAGAACTTGGGAGAAAAATCACACTTCTCTTCCCATGCTCATCTTGTTATTTTGCAAAGCAGACCTAAATCTAACCTCTCCCTCATAGCTCAATGCCACCCAAAGGTCCCCTGAGTATTCTTGCAGTTTAACAACATGTACTGAATTGAAGTGCATGAAACATCATCACTCTTCTAAACCTCACTGTGAGCCAGGCCCATTCAGGATCTTTTGCATCCTTTAGTGTAATTCCACCACTTTCATGCACTTACAGTACTCTTCAGCTGCACAAAATCCAACAAAACTACAGGAGAGTGTAAGTAGCATGAATGTGTTCTTTTAAATACCCCTGGGGAAGCTCTTCCCAGCTCTGTCTTCTTCTTTGTGGAGTGCTATTCATGTTGCAAGACTCTAATGGGAATTAAATGTGTCATGACAGTGGGAATTCATACTCTAAATCTAGTCTAGTAAATGAAATATTTAGGGATTGTTCTCTGTCCTCAAGAATAAATGTGAGCTCACGATTCACACACTTTCTGTTTGGCTTCCTCTGCCTCCCTGCCACCCTAGGATATGGCAGTCTCTGTCATACAGCTTACTGACAGCAGTCAGCAGCAAGCGATTGGCCAACCTGCTTCAAGTTGTGTCTAGGACACATCTGAGGGGCAAGGGACAAAACTATGTCAGAAAGTAGACTAAAATCTGAACAATGCAGATAGTTATGGGGGAGTGATCAATGTATTTTATACTACCATAAGGATGCAACCTAGGATTCCTGAAAAATGAGCAGGTGGCACTGTGACCTGCCATGTTTCCTTGGCAATTAGAATATCACTGATAGGGAAATAAGAGATCTTATCAGTTGTGCTTTAATCACAGTGAACAAGACAATTGTCTTTTTAATTAGCTTAGTACGTATCAGCCACTAAGGCTAAATTTGTAATGATTGCCCTACGAAACAGTAACAGACTGTAACTTGATCAGCAGTGTCCCTTACTCTTATGTCCAAGTGATGCCACTGACTTAATACCTAGTCAGCAGAAAAACTAACGTTTAAGCTAATACATTTAGCTCTTATCTACCATCACAGCACCGTGAAGCGGTTGCAAATACGTTTTAAAGTTTTATTTTATTTTTTTTAGTGCTTTGTTCTTCTTTTGACTTGGCTGCTGTGTTCAAAGAGCAGTGGGAAACAGCTGACTTGGGCCTGTATAACACATATCTCACAAAATAATTCCTTTGGTGTTTTCCCAATGAGAGCAATGCTGACAACTGTCCCCTTTGGAGGCTGAGAGGCAATACACTGCCTCAAAGCCACCAGTCAGAAGGTATGTATTTCCTGGCTGGGCAAGCAACCAGCTACGGGTATGTGTGTACACTTCTGACCGAGCCTAGAAGAAATACGCATGCTGGCCTGCTGGCAGCAGTTGAGAGCTCTAGACTGCTTTTCAAGATCTGAAGCAAGCTAAACAGGATGTGTCTACTCCCCAGTGCAACTGGTTTGGTATTAGTAATTACAGTTGCTGAGAAGGAGGAAGAGAAAGCCAGGCATTTGCAATGGGAAGGGGACTTGTTGTAGGCAGGAGGAGGGGAGATACACGGTTTAATCTTAATAAAATGGAGTCTTAACTATTCATTTGTGTTCATGACATTTGATCCACAAAGAATGAAACTGAGCTAGTGGCAAGTTGCATCAAATACATGAACTCAACTTCTGTTTTCCCCTGTACAAGTCTTTTTCAGCTGTAGTAATTTTAAGTGTTACTTGAAACCATTGCAAGTAGTGTTTCCAGGCAATTGAATACTTGAAAGATACTTTTTTTTTTCCTTTTTAATGGCACCAGCCACTAAGTGTTAAGTGAATGTGCTGGACTCAACAACATAGGCAATTTCATCTTTATTCAGGCTTGGTGATACAGCAAGGCTTGCTTGCTCTTCAAACCAAACTCACTAGATTTGCTTAGAATCATTACAAAATTTGTAGTTGTATTCCCCTGTACTACAGGATATTTCTCTGATGAGCATACAAAAATCTTTGTTTAACACAGGTCCCAGAGTAACAGCCCATAAGAACACTCTCTACAAACAGCACTGAATGGGGAGATGGGAAGTTCAGATTAAGAGAGCACGTACATTTGCATTTCAATGAGACTTTCTATTGAACCACTTTAAAGCATTGATAGCCTGATCCTGCCTCCATTGAAGCTAGTGGCAAAACTCCCACTGAGGTCAATGGGAGGCTCGATCTGACCCTAATTCATGAATCGCCAGGTTTTGGTACTCTGACTCCCACTGAATAAACTTGTTCAGTCCCTGCAATTCCATTTAGCCACTTACTTTTGAAGTAAAGTACCACTCACTCTCAGTGTCTGTCATGAAGCTCATAACACTCCTTTGAGGTTCATCAGTAAAATTGATGGATCTATTAATAGCAAAGTAAATATATTAGTAGCGTATGACATCTAGCTACTCTTTAAGTAGTTATGAAACATTTCTGATTGTATGTTTGCAATTGATGTTTTTATCACCTGATGGTTTTACGGCCTTTTTATGACTCTTCACTATTTCTATTGTGAGTTTAGTCAACTAAATCACATGCATAGTTTATCTCTGCTGACTGGATGCTAACATTTTAAACATCGCTCCCAAGTAACTGTAAAGAACAATTTTTTGGTATGACTTTTCATAACAGTGGCTAAAATTCGTGTGACTACCTTCCTGAATAGCTGAGAATTGGCCAAATAAACTGAATAAACCAAATAAGAACTTGTAAACATAATTCAAGGGGGCTTTGTGTTTTTATTTTTGTGGGTGTCCCCCCCAAAAAAAAAAACCTGTATTGCATTTACTCTCTGAAGTGATGTAGGGGTGAGTATTTTGAAAGCAGAAGGGCAAATTCACAATTGACTGCCAGGGAAAATCACTAAGAATTGGACAGAAAACTTACTTGCCTGGAGAAAAGGAGGCTGAGGGAACACCTTACCGCTCTCTACAACTATCTGAAAAGAGGTTGTAGCAAGGTGAGTATCAGTCTCTTTTCCCAAGTAATAAGTGATAGGATGAAAGGAAATGGCCTCAAGTTGCACCAGGGGAGATTTAGATTGGATAGTAGGAAAAATTTCTTCCCTGAAAGGGGTGTCAAGCATTGGAACAGGCTGCCTAGGCAAGTGATTGAGTCACCATCCCTAGAGGTATTTAAAAACCTATATATTTATTTATATTTTTATATATATTTATTTATATATTTATAGATGTGGCACTTAGGGACATGGTTTAGTGGTGGGTTCGGCAGTGCTAGGTTAACAGTTGGACTAGATGATCCTAAAGGTCTTTTCCAACCTAAATGATTCTATGATTCTATTCTATTTTATGATTCCATGATTGCCTGTTAGAAATCACTCGATATATTAATTTATATATTTACCTACATTGTATGTGTAACACAAAGTGTGAAATAATTTTTCAAGGCTGGGGTATTTTGTTGTAAGTATGATCATACTTTTCTGTCTCTAAACTGTATGTTTTGACCTCTTTGTTCTTTCTCCCATAAAAGACACATTGTTTTCTGGCACAACCCTGCCTACCAAAGAGATTAGAAAACAGTGGCTAGAGCAATGTTTCTAGAAAATTCAAAAATCCTTCATTAGGACACTGTAACAGCCACGGAGGGAGTGGAAGTGATGATTGATATTGGATACAATCATTCAGTGTGTGGGGTGCTGCTAGAGGATGCATGTTCACTGCCACAGCTCCTTTGTACAGTCATACAAGCCTAAACTAGATCTTCATGTAGAGTTTTAACAAAATAGCTAAGATTTTTTTATTATTGTCTTCAGTATGAATTCAGAACACCAATGTCCAAAAACACTGAGAAAAAGGCTTGTTTTAACTGTTGTATTAAACAATGGGAATGCCAGAAATCTCTTGAGGTAGCTCAGATTTACAATGCAAAAATGAAGGCCCAGATAGTCCAAAGAATCACAAGACAAAGCCAAACTCAAACTTTCAAGTATCATCTATCACTCATATTAACAAAAAATGATCAATGATAAGTTTATCATTACAAATGTAGGTCTATAATAGAATAGCAAGCTGAACAGACTAGGACTTTTTCCCTAACAGCTGTCAATATTTGGACAGTTAAGTAACTTTCTGGTTACAGCTCAGCAGGAATGATGTTACTTTCAGCAAATATTGATAATAAATACAAAATCAGCGGGGCCTGGAAAACAGTCTGCTCCAATACTCCTTTCACAATCAATTTATTTTAATAAAAGCACCAAGATTTTTTTCAAACTTGAAAGCAAATACAAAATCTGTTCAAGCTTAAACAGCAAATGCCAGGTTTTATTTTTATTATCAGTACTGTAGTCATCAGAATTACACAAGGCAGCATGTCAAAGTCACTTCAGTTCTGCTGTTGCATTAAGACTCTTGTGGGTTTTTTAATATGTTTTCATCTGCTTTATTTTTTGAACTGCAGTCGTTAGCAAAAATCCTCAGCTTTGACTTCACTTGGAAAAGGGCTACCGAGATTAAATTGGACAATTAAGTTGTGCTCACCTAGGGGCTACAGTCTGCTAAAGCCCGTTCAAAACTTTCGATAATTTTTGATCTACTCTTGATAATCTTTGATTGACTTTTGTGATTGCGAGAAATGCCCAAAGATTGGAGGAAATATTGGTCCTAACTTCAGGAAGGAGGATCCAGGGAACTACAGGCTGGTCAGCCTTACCTCGTGATGGAGGAGCTAATCCTGGAAATCACTGCCAGTCACAGAAGGACAAGAAGGTGATCAGGAATAGTCAGCATGGATTCACAAAGGGAAAGTCATGCATGACCAACCTGGTAAACTTCTATGATGACATGACTGACTTGATAACAAGGGGAGAGTAGTGGATATTGTCTACCTTGACATCGGTAAGGCTTTCAGCACCGTCTCCCATAGGATCCTCATACAGAAGCTGATGAAGTATGAGCTAGATGAGCAGACAGTGATGTGGATTGAAAACTGGCTAAACTGCCAGGCCCAGAGGGTGGTGATCAGTGGCAGGAAGTCCAGTTGGAAGCCAGTAACTGGCAGGATGCCCCAGGGGTCAACATTGGTTCTGATCCTATTTGACATCTTTATTAATGATCTGGATGATGCAGCAGAGTGTACCCCCAGCAAATTTGCAGATGACACAAAACTGGGAGGAACCTAAAGGTGGCCTACAAGAAAGCTGGAGAGGGACGAAAGCTGGAGAGAGACCTCTTACAAGGACATGTAGTGATAGGACAAGGGGGATGGCTTTAAACGGAAAGAGGGTAGATTTAGGTTAGATATAAGAAAGAAATTCTTCACTGTGAGGGTGGTGGGGCACAGGCAAGGGCTGCCCAGCGCATCTGTGGATGCCCCATCCCTGGAAGTGTTCCAGGCCAGGCTGGATGGGGCTGTGAGCAACCTGGTCTAGTGGAAGGTGTCCCTGTCTATGGCAGGGGGCTTGGAACTGGATGATCTTTAAGGTCCCTTCCAACTCAAACCATTCTGTGATTCCATTATTATATGAAGCACAAAGTCCTGCATGTGGCCTATGCAGTGACAGGACTACAGGCAATGAGTACAAACTGAAACACAGGAGGTTTTCTCTGAACATCAGAAAACACCTTTTCACTGTGAGGGTGATGGAGCACTGGCACAGGTTGCTCAGCAAAGTTATGGAGTCTCCAACCTTGGAGGTATTCAGAAGCCATCTGGACACGGTCTTGGGCCACTGGATGTAGGTGTCCCTGCTTGAGCCAGTAGTTTGGACCAGATGACTTCCAGACATGCCCTTGACCATTTGGCAATTCTGTGAAAACACACAAGGTTTTGAACTGAGACTGGATCCAGCTGAGGGCATCTCTGTCCCTGAACTGGAACTCTGCAACTTTTTGCCTTAAAGCAGAATGCAAAGCATTGGTATTTGTTAAAAAAAAGTCTTACACAGACTGAGACGGGCTAGCCAAAGGGAATATCTTTCATTCCACATGATACCTGCAGGCCACAGCAGCATTCCACCTTCCTCCTAGAGAGAAGCAGCTGACAGATCAGGTTCAGCTCAGGCTCTGGAATTTGCAAAACATGTGCAAAACAGTCCAAAGATAATGATCCCTGTAATGTACTCTAAGACTTCTATGTGAGCTTTTCTGAAGCTTTTTTTTTATTTCTTAGCTGATGAAGAACTGGAAAATAGTTTTGGACGTGGTGACAGGGTTCCTGCTGAGAGGGTCATAACATGACTGCTGAGATGTGACTATAGGGTCAGTAGCTTGCTAGGAGACCTGCACCATAAGTATGTATCCTAGTCACTATTGAGATTCAAACCAGTGATACGTGTTAGTTCACGTGTGGTAACAATCATGAGGCAAAATCCTAGGCCATGTCTCCATTTAATTGCAAATCCTGTTTTAGGGTTCCCAGTGCTTTCCATGTGGTCCAAAACACTGATCTGATATCAATTCACAGTGCCAGATCAACCACGTTCAAAAATAATGACCAATCAACTTCACGCTGGCAGGTATCATGCTGTTCAGTTATCATGGACTGCCCTTCCTGTGGTGCTCCACAGGCTTCCTTCCCTGCCTTAATCTCTGTCCTTTATGTCCAAAGGTCATTGCTCCCAGATGTCCCTACATCACATCACAGCTGTTGAGATGTGATTGCTCTCTTTTTATGCTATGCCTTCACATGTAAAATTGCAAACTGTCTGTCTCTAATACATGGTAAAATTATTACAAATGTCAAAGGAAAGAAAACACCTTTCCTTTTACTATGGACAATGGTTGCAAATACATAGTACTTTATACCTGTGGAATTCAGTTTTTTAAGCATATAGGAATGGATAATTCATATAAAAACATTTCAGATAAACAGATTGATTTCAGAAAAGGGGCAGATATTGATGAAAGGTCCTGTGTTGCTTATTTTCCACAAAGTAAATATTTGGCACATAAACAGTGGTGTTGGGGGTTTTCCTCAGGATTAGAACTATCATATGCTGAAAACTCTGGAGAAGCAGAACAAAAACCTTCTTGAAAAATATTTTTAGGTGGGAAATCTGGGTGCCATTAAATGCTATATGCCATTAAAATGATGAATAAAACCATATACAGACTAGTCCTGTACGTAGAAGTCATAAAATAGTTGTGTTCAGTTCTGATTTAAGGACATCAAGTATTATATCAGAAGAAACCTTGCACTGAAGTACAAAGATAGCAAAGATGCACTGAAGACTGTTTGCTTCAGTATATTTTGAATGGGTTTTGGAACCACTGCTAGGAAACCAGTTATCTTTGTCAAGGTGGCACCTGCAACTCTTGTCATAATATCTAGAGCTGGTATACCATTACCCAGCAATACCCACCACAAAACTCAGTTTTCAGGTACTTAGAACTTGATGTATATGCATTATGCTACAGACTTTATCCCTGTTTTCCTCTTACAAGATGGTGATGGTGGCCTCTTGAGCTGCATCATTACTGTACAGTAAAGAAAACCTTGGCTGCAGGATCCCTACACATGTCAGTCACTATAGAGTCAAAAAGGGTAGTGAATTACACAAGGAACCTCAGAAGTAGTTTCTTCTTCAAGATGGGCGTTGGTCTGGGGAACTGGGCTTTTCTCATGCATTTCTACTGTGTAATTTTTAAAAGTTGACCAAATCACTCACCATTTGAGAGATGGCTAGCAGCTGCCTTCACCTTTTGATGAAAAATATAATGCAATATTGAAAACTGCCGAGTTCTTTCAGCTGAAAGTGAGGTTAAGAGGAACTGTGCTTGAATATACATCATGAAAGATAATACAAAACACTTAAAAATCAGGTCTTAGATACCTCAAGTCAGGTGTGTAAGATCAGAAATTATTCTAGCTTAATATGTCCGTGCTCTGGTTCCTCATCTCTAAATGGAAATAAATTCAGTTTATTTCATAGCAGTCTGACAAAGGTAAGCATTAATCAGTTTCTGAAGGTCTCTAATACCAACTCAAGCACCACAGAAAATCCTGTGAGGAAATTAATAATTCTAATTTTAGAAGGGAGTGCAGTAAATAAGGCATCCAACCATACATTAAACTAGAATGCAGCTGAGCATTGTTCAGTATGTTATGCGAGTGCAGTCCATCAAATGCACTGAATCAGGAAAGGATCCTCTTAAAAAGATGATATATGATCACATAATCAAAAAGAAAATTATAATGTATATGTAAGATAATTCATTCAGCCTTTTTTCCTGGCATTAGTATTTCACTTTGCAACCTTACTCATCTACCTCTTTTAAAGCAGGTTTTGTTTTTAATCACTGATGCTACCACTCTGCTCGTTCAGAACATTCTTCCTCCAAGCAACTCCTCACAGTTCAAGAACTGACAACAAAAGGTAGAATGACTGGTTGAGCTTTCCCTTGTACACTGCCAGAGCTCCAAAAAGTTTAAGAAAAGTATCACAGATGTTTCTAGGAGTAGCAGAAGGACTAGGGCAAGTAGTTTTGTTGAATTTAACAAAAAACCTCCATGTTTTACCCCTCTGCCATAGCCTCTTTATGCAACTTGGAACAAATCTGGAAGATTGTATGAAAAGATTCACACTTTCAGCTGAAGGAATTAGGCAGATGAAACAGGAGAAGGTATCCCTCAGGCAGTAATGAAAAACTCCTGATGCTCCTCCCCACTTTTTGGGAGAGAATAGCATCTGCTTTATTGGGTTAGGTTTCACTCAGTATATATTGGGAGGTTTTAATTCCTACCCGTAAAAAGAGGGAAAGCCAAGGAATAATAATTTGCAGTCATTTATCACACAAGACTGACAGAAGTTGCAGAAGGCTCCAGACTCCTTGCTCTATGTCCCAGCTTCCCCTCCTTGCACTACTTTGACTCACTACAGATGGGAATCTCTGGGTTACACCACATCACATCTCACTCCTGCCATGTTCAATCAGAGGTAGCCTTTGGCCTTCCCAATTTATATGACGGAAAACCATGATATAAGTTGTGAAGGGGACTTACTAGGTTTCTTCCTGTGTGATGATTTTCCATACTGAAATAAAATATTTTACCAGCAATTCAGTGCTACTGTATTTGCATCCAGTCAAAAGCTGCCTCATAACCTGCAAATCCAATGCAAGCCAAGAACAACCAGGTGGAATAGGCTTGGAATGATGAGCACAGTAACAAAAAGTGGACTTTGCTTTAGAAAAATAGACTGTCAAGCTGATAGATATTTGAAAAATGTTTGCCAGCCTTCAAAAAAAACCAAACCAACAAGTGAACACAGATTTATACTTTATTCTGCATCTGAAACTATTGTGCTGTTCTCTAACTGCTGCCCCTACCGAATGCCATTTTTACAATACCTGCCTCTGAAGGGGATTTTATTTCAGTGTGAGATTTTGTAAATCACAAGTTTTATAACTAAACATACTACTTTTAAAAAATCAGACTGGCCACATATGTTCCATTCCAAGGACCTGAATCAACAAAGACCTTTAAATACTTTACTACACTCATCACCCAAGCTCCAACTGAAGATCAGAACACTTACTAGCATTGTGAAAAATGCTGTCTTTGATAGACATTAAAATAAAATTAAAAATAGAAATATAGCATTGATGTACTGAGGAAAAAAACCCAAAACATTCCATTTGCAGGGAAGGATTAGGCCTATCTGGGTTTTTTTACAGTGTTTTTAATTATTTTCTTGCCTGCTTCAAAGTGTACCCACCATTGACTAGAAGGAAAGATTATGTTTCTGTAAAATCATTTAATCATAGAATCGTGGAATGGTTTGTGTTGGAAGGGACCTTAAAGGTCATCCAGTTCCAAGCCCCCTGCCATAGACAGGGACACCTTCCACTAGACCAGGTTGCTCACAGCCCCATCCAGCCTGGCCTGGAACACTTCCAGGGATGGGGCATCCACAGATGCGCTGGGCAGCCCATGCCTGTGCCCCACCACCCTCACAGTGAAGAATTTCTTTCTTACATCTAACCTAAATCTACCCTCTTTCCGTTTAAAGCCATCCCCCTTGTCCTATCACTACATGTCCTTGTAAAAAGTCCTTCTACAGCTTTATAAGGATTACATTCTTACTGAAGGATTAGATCTTTGCCACATTTTCTCTTTGAAAATGAAAGGTCTAGAAAAGAAGGAAAACTATTTCTTCTGCCATGGCACACCATTGAATGCAGGAATTTTGCCTGCATTAGAAGTAGGATGGTTGATGAGGAAGAATAAAAGACAAATCAGCTAAGTTAATTATTCTGCCTTCTTCCTACCTCAACCATGACCACTTCAGATGGATTTTATGCAGTAGAGCTCATCCCTGTGTGGAGCTCCCTTTCTACAAGTATCCTTAACAGTCACAAGAATTGCACACTGTCACAGGTGTCCCTGCCACCATGAGGCCTCTAAGGTCCAGCTGTAAATCATTCTATGTCAGCTAGATACAGACTGTCCCAGAAGCTCTTGGGAGGTTTCCTGCTTCCTGAACTCCAGCAACTGCAGGTCTCCATTGCTCTGGCCAGAGTTGCTCAGCACCCTTGCCATTCAAAGGGCAGGGGTGTAGTTTAGGGCCAGTTTAATAAAATCAGCAGGTAATTTCTCCTTTCCTGCCTCTTTCCTCCTTCACCTCGCAGACCCTATGTTGGTCATCTCCATCCCTCTGGCCTTGGGGTGGCCTAAAGGTAGAGTGTCTCTGGTTTTACAACCTTCCACTAAGAATCATAGAATCATTTAGGTTGGAAAAGACCTTTGAGGTCATCAAGTCCAACGGTTAACCCAGGACTGTGCTGCTCTCTGCCTTTGGGTCAACTAATGGTATTTTTAACAAATCACTGCAGATACTTTACTATCCCCTTTTTCCCTCTTACTATTGCCATCAAGCATCCTGCCCTTCTGTTCAGGTTCAGTGCCAGTGGACTTGCTTTATCACAGGACAGACTGTGTGAACTTTACTTATTAGGGCCAGTAAGAATGTCTCCACTAATTTCAAAAAAACTTGAATTGACTATGAATCTTTTCATACACTTCATACACTTCAATTCTTCAATGGACAGTTTCATCAAAATGAAAAACAGTAGAAGTCTGACTAATAATGGTGCAATATTGGAAAAAGAAATCCAAGCTGAAAATTTTCACAGCTCCTACAGCTTTAGATATTGGCATTCATTCTCTTGAATATTGCATATCCTCTAGAAAATACTCTATTTAATTTCCATACCACTACAGGTGAAATACAGAGATAAAGGTGAAAAAAAAGTATTTTAAAGGCCTTATTTTTTCCCCAAAACATTAAAACATATAACAAACTTGAGGTACAGTAACAGAACAATTAAGCAGTAAGATCAAGAAAACAGCCCCAAAAATCTTCAGTACCTGCCTGTCCCTTGAGGGGCATGGTGCTATCAAATTTTCTGTCCTGTACATGACAGAGGTTTTATTGTTTCTCTGATCTGCTCCAGTCTGCAGGTAACAGTGTGAGTAAGATACTACCTTTAATGGACAACTTTCCAAGTTACACTGTTCACCCTGGAAAAGTGCTCTGAGATACAGGGAGAATCAATAAAGGGGTAGACTGCTGGACTGTTGTGAATTTTTGCTATTCTTTCTTTTTTTTTTTTTTTCCCCCAGTTAGTTGGCTGAATGGGCTAAGTATCTGCCAAAGGAGACACATATTGTCTATTATACATCATGGGGACTACAATCCTTTGCTGCTGAACACAATGAAAACATCATGTATAATATAAACATCCATAGGATAAACAAATACATTAACCTTGTCTATTCCTTTACCAGCTTCAGCTCATACCATGTCAATGTACTGTGGTGTGGGAAGCTAAAATTCAGTTCAATTGATTGCCCTGGGAAAAAGAAAACAGTATTTTTTCCCAGTTTAGTTTACCAGAAGGTACAGTACAGGCTGTACTCTAGAGCACACACTAAATGCGCTTCTTTCTATTCCATCAGCTGTTCCCCTAATAACAGAATAAGAAACAGAACTTTGAAAACAGAAAAAAAGAAACCAAAACCCTATATCTATTACACACATACATTATATTAAAACATTCTTGTACATGTATATATATAATCAATATAAAGAAATGTATTTGCATATGCATGCACATTCTTATGATGCAAGAAAGATCAGATTCAGATTCAGACAGTCAAACACACAGTTCATTAACTTTATAAAACAGCCAAATATATGTCATTGATTTACCTTAATAATATTAAAATGTTATATTTTCCATACAGTCTTTCACAAGCTCCCTTAGCGGACGTGCTGTTGGTGTAGCATCAGCCCTTTCCATCTACTACTTTCATTACCATTTAGAGTTATATTTGGGGGCATTGCTGATAAAGAGTTGTATGAAGAATGCACAGCAATAATCTGTGGTAAATGATTGTTGCTTGACTTCAAATAAAGAGGAACAGCCTTTTAAGGTCAATATTAGTTCCATGTTTGGATTGTGTCTACTATTTGGAAGGGGTTGACATGTTTTAAATTACTAAGTAATGTGAAAATATATTAGTAGCACAAGACTGTTGTGTATGTAAATATTTTATGGGTAGAGTTACCCGCCATTGGTTAGTAAGGTAACACAGATTCAAAGCTATTTATGTTGACTCATATTTTTAAGATGAGGCATTTAAAACCAAGAAAATGTGACAGAGCTAATCAGGACATAAGACATAGACAGACTGTTTGTGCCTTGCATGTTGTGAACAGCTCGTTTCAATTACTTATTGAAAAGAGATGTAACATTGTCCATGTGAAATATATTAAATGCATGACACTGAGCCACCAAACAAACCTAAGTTAAATAGCTATAATTCTTTCTTTTTTTTTTTTGCAGACATGAAAGAAAAAGATCCTGATAGGCTTTGCTTCTCCTGGGTCAGGTATTCTCATAAAAATAGAAACTACCATTTCCCGTGTGTACAGAACATCAAACACAATAGGAAACACATCCGTCGTAAGTGTACATGCATACTCTCACCCTGGGGTTAACAATATGATTGGGGAGTGAATGCAGCTCATGGGCTTAACCTGCAATAGCCTTCCCCTTGCTACTGCCCAGTCTGCCTTCATTCACAGGCAGCATAAGGGTTTCCATGCTAAATTGCTCTGTTTTGACCTGTTTTCTGCCTGGGCTGGAGCAGGTGGTCTTTCTCACTGCTGCTGTCTGGTCTTCAACAAGACCAGACAGAAATGCAGCTCATGCTGTCCCACTGCCTCTGTGGGAGGGTCCCACCATCCATGAATCAGGGAGATCATGGAAGCAGCGTGTTGTGCAGGGGCTGCAATATAATGGCTTTCCTTGTGCAGAGCCCATCAGAGATGTGGCATGACAATCAGTGGTTTCTGGAAGCCTTCTTCCTCTGCACGCTTGCATCAAGAGAGATAAATTCTGTAACACGTTTTCTTCTGGACAATGCCTCAAAAGCCTGTCTTAGTCTTTTGCAAGGGACTTGAGGGTAACAAAACACATACAGGCATTGCAGCTGCTTTTACAGAGCTGCACAATGATGAACTCCTCTGTCTCATTTCTGTGCAGGACAGTCTACCAAGTTTATTGTAAGGTAAACATTTCCATCAGCTGATCACAGATTTCATCAGGACCATGAAGGCTTTGACCTAAAGTCTCTCCTGAACACTCTGGCCAAATAAAATACATGCCTTTGCTTAAATACTGGACCATATGGCCCAATTAATATGCATGTGGAGTGTCTGCAACTCAGCTAGTTCCAGGGAGGTCCTCAGGCAGCATTTAATTTCATTTTACAAGTTGATCTCCTGCAGTTTTACTGTGTTTCATTACTTTCTGGACAAAAAAGTCTTATGTTCAACATACATTGTGCATAAGGCAGGGTGAGAGCTGTTCAAGAAGAAGCTGTTACACAGTATTGACTGTTTCACAGTGGTAAGTGTACAGAGACAGATAATACTCATGTTTAGAATAATCTGGCAACTTGATACAGTAGGATTTAAGCCACAGGATATCAAGGCATCATCCAGGCCCAGAGTAGAACTAGAGGTTTTTGTTCTTTTACCACTGAGAGCTCATCTCAGAACGTCCTCACTCCTGTATAGTTGGTACCAAGCTGAACTGCCAATAGTTGCAGGAGTCTCAAGTAGTTCATCCAGCTGTTCCTTACAGCCAGGAAAACATTTTTAGTGTGGGTTGGCACCTTCAAGACATTTCTCATACAAATTCAGCAGTTAGAACTATATCTTTAGGTGCTCCTTCTAGCAGCCTCAGTTATTCATCCACACTTAGATACAGAGCCAAAATATTATCCTACTATTCTTAGAAGAACAGGAATGTGTGAAAGATGTTCATGATGAATTGGAAAGAAGGTGGCTATAAAGCCACATTTCCACTCTAGAAGATACATCTAAACAAGAGCTGTGGAGACCCAAAAGCCTGGTGGAGTTATAGCAATTGTAGTGAAAAGGTCTCTCAACCTGTAAAGAAGGAGATGTGCAGGTTTTCCTGAGAGGTCAGGGTATGCTTTGGGCAATGCCCTATTCCTAGGAAGATAAATCATTCAGGAGTGAGACATCTGGCTGTGCTGGGTGGCAGCATGTGTCACCCATTTTCCATAGGCCAGGTCAGAGCTGTATAAGCAGTGAAACTTTTTTCATTAAAGTTTAGGCAGACAGTTTAAACTTACAATAGGCATCCTCACACCCTCACACATGACTGTCACACATGCATACAATTGCAGAGGCACAGTCACACCCACCCACCCTGAAGGAGCTGAAGACAAAAACAAAAAATCCAAACAAAAACCCCAACCCTTATGTTTACAGTTTGGTGCTGTGAAACCTCACATGGGAATGATCTGTTTCTGCGCTGCTAAAATAAAATCCCTGAGAAATGAAGTTTATGATGTGTGAAATAATGTACATGGACAACATTCCCTTCCCCCCACTCCTCAAAATAACCACTGTGCTCCCCACGTACACCCAATCGATCTTCCTCTCTGAGGCCACAGCCCAGTGGAGCCTCATCCCTTCTACCCTCATCCCCCCTCCAGTTTATGCAATAGATTACATGCAACGCGTGATATTTGGAAGCCACATCCTGCTGTAGGCAGGGCTGGCTGTACTCCCTAACACAACACTTGGAGATGACTCTGCTTCCAGCAAGTGGAGTCGATGTGCTGGACGTGGTTTAATTGGTGCCAGCTTTGTCTTGTTAACAAGTGTTGGCTTTCTTCACTTGATGCATCAAGTTCTGATGTTCTCCCGGTTATAGCGCCCTTATGCATTAAAGCCTTTTGTATATGTTGCTGCCTGATTAGACAGGAAATAGTGCATGGCACCAGGGGATAATTCACGTGAGTAAAGTTACTTGCATGCATATGCATGTGCAAAACTGGGGCTCCAGATGCGAAATACATCTTTTTCCAATCCCTGAGCTATTCTCTGTGTGTATGTCTATATACACATTGCATGCTTATTACTTGTTATTACTTTTAAAACTTAAAAATAAAATTGGCTTGAATTTAGTTTGAGGATTGGCACCAGTCCAGGACAATCCTTGTTTTAACTGAAACAGTTTGCCCACTGCTAATTTTAACACAAGTGATTTACCCTATTAACATGGATGCAAATGGTAAGTGCACTCTCCCTTCCTATCAGGGAGCCTTGGAAACCTAACACAAAGCCTCAGAAACAGCAATGCCACAGATCTGGGGAGATGCTCTATTTGTCTGGGAAAAGGTGGTTTTGACACATGCCTAGTTTTCATACCTGCCTCTGCTACCTATGCAGGAAGGAGAGAGCTAAAAGCCTCACACTCCCAGATGTCTGCAAGGATCTTACTGGGTGAGACACTGAGTCTAATTATCCCAAGCCTTTCACTCCCTTTAACTTCAATGAACATATAGAGGACCTGACTCAGTTATGGCAGATGATGAGACTGTAAGCACTACATCTACAACTAGGAGCAGCGCAGCGGGGGGAAGTGAGGAATAATTGCTATGTATAGACAGTGCGGTTATTGAGAGACCTTTAACCTGTTTATCTTTCCTTAATAAAGTTTTTGCCGTCTGTGAAAGAATGACTCTGTTATTCCTCACCAAGCTTCGGCACATGACCCAGCTTTTTCTACCATTCAAGGAATGTAATTTAAACTAGATTTAGACTCCTCTGCATGGCCGAGTATGATGCCCACTGGAATGTTCAGCTTATGTGGAATTGTTTGGTTCCGTTTAAATAAATAAATAGCATTAAAATCGAATCATGGAAAGTGTAGCTGTTAAAAATAGATTGAGGTAGCGCTCACCCAAAGTGTCAGGAAAAGGTATGCGCAGGAAGGATTCTGAAAGCCGATTCATCAAGTGCAGAAGCAACCAGATGACCAACACTGGCAAGGTTTCAGGCACGTAAGCATCACTGCTGAGTCTCCCCACCCTGCAGCAGGAGTTCCCAGCAGGAGTTAAACCTGTTTCTTTTTTTTTGCACTTCAGCCACCTGCTTTCCCTTCAATCAGATTCTCCATGGTGAGGACACTAGATCCTCATTGAGCTACCTGTGGTGAGCCTGGCACCCAGCATGAAAACCACCATGTACAGTATTTCTCCACCTGTGAAGCAGCTGTTTAAAAATGAAGCAATATTAGAAAGGATTTTACTTGTTTGTTTGTTTGCAGATTTGAGGCTGAGTTTTGTTTGTCTGTGCCATGGTAAAACCTCAGTAAACAAAAGATGTCTTGAATCCAGATGGCAAAGAGTTTCTGTCTCAGATTGTTTCACCTTGGGCCCCTTTCTGCTTGCTTTCAGTCATCAGCCTTAAACATCAAACTGTTATCATTCTTGATTGGGACATGTAAGTTAATAGGGGCATTTAATGAAAAAACTTGCAAGACATTTTACATATCAGGTTCCATGATCAGGTTGGGTTTTGAGAGTTTGTGAATTCATAAATAGAAAAGAATATTCCTTCTGGTGCAACATATTTTAGATTTTCCAGGATGCACCATGGGAACAGTCAAGAGGGCTGACCATGATGCCCTATGGGACCATTAAAGTAGCCTGGAACCCAGCCAGGAGAGCTGAGTCCAGAGACCAGCTGCCACAAAGATCTGGGGCATCCTTTCCAAATGAGCGTGCTCCATTTTTCACTAACAGTTTCTGTTAGAATTCCACTGAATTCCACTTTACTTTTTGCTCCTCCAAAATTTTAAATGCCTATAGAAAACAGAAAACTTTCTGACCAAGTGTACTCAAGCGTACCAGAGGTTTTGGTAGTTGAATTGCTGTCTATATGCTTTTGACAGACAAACGATGGTGCTGTCAGTAGGGGTGGAAGACAAGGTGCTCAGCTGCCTGCTCCGCCTGCACTGCATAGAGAACAGACCAAGTAATGCATCTGCCACTGGTTACAGTGAGATTTGATTTAAATTATTACTGATTAGAACCTGCTTTACACATGAAATCTCTGCAGGAACTGACTGTTCAGCAGGCCAGATCTCCCTGCGGTGGGGACCAAGTGGACACCCACAGCAATGACTGCATCCCTTCTCCAAAGGTGAGCTCTCCCTGTGTCTCAGCTAAGCCTAGTTCTGCATAACACTAGTCAGCTCCCTGTCCCCAAACCTTACCATTTCCATATGTAAGGCAGACAAAAAATGGGAGTACAATCATCATTTTCCAGAAAGGAAATCCAGCACTCACGATAGTTCAGTCACAGACTGGACATTTACTGAGTCTTCTTCCAGTAGCCTGTGGTCATGGATATTGGCTCAGACAACTCCCAGTTCAGATGTTAAGTGTCATGGGTGGCATCAGGTCACCCTGAGAAATTTTGCTTAAGACTTTACAAAATGTATGTCAGTTTTAAGTTCTTCAAGAGTGAATAAAGGAAGTAAAAAAATCCATGAGAAATACGTACATTCATGATGTACATGCCTGGAGACAGCTACATAAGACTTCCATTTCATTCACTTGTAGATATATTAAAGGACCCAAAAGCACACAGGTGCCAAAAGAACAATTTCTCTGACACTCTGGTTCTAAAAACTTGCAAAATGAGTCTTCCTCCTTTGCCCAGTACATCTAACCATTAACAGATCGATTACTCAGTTTGCATGCTGCTGCCAATGGCCTATTTACTTTTGATGGGGAATGCCTGAAAAGATCACAGTTTGAAAAGCTTGTCTGACTGTGGCCCGGAGCAATGGAAAACAGAACAAAGAAGAGAAGAGCTAGTGGCATTTAAAGGTGAGCTGCCACAGAGCACAGGTGGGATCCAAGAGCAGATGGGATCCAAGAGTTCATGTATAATCTGAGGGAAGGAGCTATGTGGAAGAAGACACTGGGCAAGTCTGCTGTGTGCAGTGGCCTGGTGCTCTTCCCTGAGATTGCCAGTCTCTGAGCCAGCATCAGCCTGGGCCAGCACCTCCTGGTGACTCAGAGCAGCGGGGTGTGACAGCTCCAGAAGCCACGCGATCACACTGACACTGCTGTGGCACTCGGCCCCAGCTAGTAACGTCACCTTCTCTGTCGGACATATTGAGTCAGCCATAGCATCGCTAGAATGTGGAAATATTGCCCTCAGTCCTAGGGCTGGCCGTACCTCAGGACAGTTGTACTGTGCTGGGCCAGGCAGGGTATACCTGACCACTGAGTGGAAGAAAAAAAAAAGGAAGCAAAGTCAGATTAATAAACAAAACAGCGCTAAGCAGGGCCCCAACAGGGAGTGACAGTACGAAAACACAGCTGTACAAATGGGTTTGAAAATGAGAAGTTTGAATCCAGAGAAAAAAAAAAAAAGGAGAGCAAGTTTCCTCATCAGATGCTCAAAGTGGACGGTGTGCCTCAGCGCGGCTGTAACCTGCTCAGCAGAACTGTGAAGCGAACCACGTTTATCTGCTGAGGTACATATTCATCATGTTTCAAAAAGTGCACTGTCAGGCCCAGAGAAGCTCCATGAGTTCCTGAAGACTCTTTAAGCTCTGAATTTCTCACCCCTAACACCTTCCACAGTGTAATCTTGAATTCAAAGTACCTTTATTGTTGCATATGGGAAGATCACAGAACAGCTACTGTTGTGCAATTCTTTCTTTTCAAACATCCATTTCCTGGCTGTCAACTTTTTTTCCTACACCACCCCTCATGTAGCTGTGCCTAGTCACTCCCTTTCCTTCCTTCTGCTCAGAGACCTGCAGCTCCACCACTGTAAAAATAGCTGGTGTGGAATGCTAACTTCTCTTGCTAGAGAACTGAGACAGCTGTGGTTGCTTGAAACATGGAAGGACTGCCCAAATGATTCATCTTATTGCTCTTCTCCTGCCCTTTTCTTGCTTTGCTGCTTTTCCAAAACATTATTTCTTATTTGCAGATAGCTGGTTGTTGTGGCTGTGCTGATGAAACTGTCCCGATGCACCACAGGAAAGGAAGCTTTAGGATGCACCTCTCATACTCTTCAGGTCATCTTCTGGCTTTCCCTTAACTAGTCCAGGAGTAGCTAAAAATATGCTGAATATAACACACAGAGAGAATATATTTCACCTAAGCAAATGGAATAAGCAGTAAAAATAAAAGCGAAGAGACGGAGTCCAAATCATCGCTCATCAGTAAAAATCTCATTCTGACATATGGTTATGTTTATGGGTTTGTGATATTTAAATATAACAGGGAAGAACACCAATATTTTTAAAAATCACTGACCTTAAAACAGAGCAAAAATCAAGGCACATGGATGCATGTGTCTATTAATTGCATGGGAAGCACAGTTACTTCTGCCTGATCACAAATTTTGAAATCCAATCTCAAGATTATTCTTCAGATGACCATTAATTAATACATACTATGGTTTAAAAGGGTATGCATTTGCCCTATTAAATATCTAAAAGAAAAATGTACTTGGAAAAGGCAAATAAAGTACATTAGCCTTTCTGCTGAGAATATATATACTGATCAGCGTACAAGTCTAAACGGGAAATTATGAAAGTTCTGAAATACTCCAGTTTTTCTTTATCCAAAATATTCTGTTCCTCTGCACTGTTATATTCACCAGATTGAACGGGCTGCTACTGCTTTTTTTTTCTTCTCTTTTCTTAATGGCTTAGTTTTGAAGAGGCTGTTTGTAAACTTATGTTGGGGTGATAATCTCCAGCAAATGCCAAGCTGGTTTAAAAAGCAAACTCCTGAACATTCACAAGGACCTATTGTAAGTGTGCTGGAAATACTTGGAAAATACTATAACCTTTAAATTGTGCTCGGCTGTATTGTCAATTGCCAGTGGTGTACTCCAGACAAGCTGCTCCCCTGAAGTCTCACTAAAGTCTGTAGAAACCTATTTCATGTTAGATTTATAAGTTTGCGCCCCTTTTGACTCCATCAAATTAAAGCTTTTTTTTTTTTAATAAAAAAAAAAGATGGATGTATTCTAGTTACATGAAGACGAAGACTCCATGTAGTGAGATAATCTACCTGTGATCTGCTGCCAGATTCGCTGAGACATAGTTCAAGGTAAAATGTCTTTAGAGATCTGAAGTAGTAGATTACCAGCAAAGAAAACATTCCTGTTTCCTTATCTTAGAGAGACTGGTTTCCTGCTAGTTGTGGATCCTCCTCCTGCATTAAGTAGTAAAATACCCTTGTTCAGCATTTTTTTATTTAATCTTGTAGCGATAATGGAGGTTATGTATAATCTCTGTGGCTGTTCAAATTCCCTTTTGGGCTCCCACAGTGGGTAGTACTGGAGTTCTTACAGTATCATAAGAGATGACTCCATAGCACACTAATTATATAGGTTTTTCAAAGTACTTTGAAGATGAGAAGTGCTGTATCAGTGCAACTCCAGGTATTATTATTATTTATATAGCTTACACAATAATTAATGGAAACCTAGCTTTAAGTCCCTTTGGGACTAAGGTGGGAGGAAGATTTGGACAAACTCCACGTCCTCGCACTTTCGCTGCATCTGGCTAAGGTAGATAACTAGCATTCTGAGTTCCTCTGCTGTGTTCCTTACTTACAAAATACTGTGAAAGAGAAAGTGATTGAAGCAAAACCAGATACAAAATCACCTTCTAAGCTGTCAGCCAAAACTTATTTTTGTTAAAGTATTTAATATCTGTGAGATTCATTCTAAATGAAATTAATAGAATTAATTCACTCATTCTGAATGAACAAAATTGGAGAAACAATTCCAGCTTGTTAGCAAAATAGGAGAAACACCAGCTTGCTAATTAATAGATATTTAATGGAATAGGATACTCTAAGATATTTGAGTGCTCCTTACCACATGATGCAAGGGAAAAATAACCACTACAGACAGCTTTTTCAATACAAAACGTTAAATACCTGTTGCATAAGTGAAATGCAGAAAAGAAGTGGGCAGGGGGACAGGATGGTTGGATGGGAGGAGTGGAGATGATGATGAAGATAAGAGGATATTACAGCCTTCAGCTGAAGCCCCAGCCAGAATGGAAGAAGGATGAATTTCTACAGTTTTCACGATCACCCATGCTGAAATCCCTTCACACCTTTACAGCTACAGTTTTCAGGAGAAGGAATGGTGATTGACTAGTTTGCCTCAATTCTACAGGAAACCCTACAGGAAACAATCAGGATCCACTGTCTCTGCTCACACACTCTTTGACAGCGCTAATTGAACAGGCACCCTACTGCTGAGGGATGAATGCTGCAGTCAGTCCAAAGTCCATAGAGCTGGCGGGTACCAACACCAAAATGGAGGCAGAATAAATTCCTCAGAAGTTGCCCTAGACCTCAGCAAGTTACACAGGGCCCACGGATTCATGGTTGGATCCTTTGTGTGCCACTGAAATAAAACTACAGGGACTTGAATAAAATAAGGTACTAAGTAAAGCTCAGAGCAGAGTGTTCATCTCACGTCACTCAACAGCAATTCCTTGTCCTCAACAGAAGTACACCGGGTCAGACCAGGTAGGATTCTTGCCTGCGTAATACTGCGCCTCCGCACACAAACCCCAGGTGACAATCTTAAAGCTGGCTATATATTCAGCTTCCAAACAACTATGATTCGTCTCCCAAATGCATGGCAGAGTACTCCCAGTGAAACACTTTGAAGTAGTGATGCATAGATAATTTTGAATATTCCCCTTTGAATAGGGAAATTCAAAGTGTAAGCAGAACCTGTGTTTTGAAGAGGTCTCCCTTTGGAGGGTGTCCTATTATATGTAAATACCACTCAGAATAGCATGCAAATACGGTCATTAGTGAAGGTTTGAACTTTTTCAGAACTTCAATTTTGAGCCAAGCTACTTCAGCCTTCAAAGGCAGCAAACTCTATGACTCAGCAGAAGCTGAGACTGAAAAAGCCTGTTTCAGCAAGGACCGGTGGTTTTAAGATGCTAAAGCATCCAGAGGCTTTTCTAATCCCTTAAGCCATTTTCCATGCTGTTTTCCTATTCAGTTAGTTGCAGACACATAAAAGAGAACTACTGCTTATCCTGTGATTGCATTGTTTTTCTATCAATTGTCATTGCATTTCCGTACATATTTGGGACTGCTTATTGTTTCCCCAACAGAGCTTACATTATAGGTGGAAAAAGAAGGAGGAAGAGGAAGATGCAAAGGTTCCTACTGAAGCAAAGCTCACAGAATTGCTGCTGAGAACAAAGGCGCGTTCAGAAGCATGGAAAAATTGCTCAGGTGTTTGGAATATGAAAACCTTTCTAACATGGACGAGAAGAGGCAAAGTGAAGATTTCACTCCTCAGCTGCCTGACCCAGGAGTTAGACACATATTACAGAGTACACTCTCTTATGTAGTCCTGTGTAAATTTCACATGGACATCACATAACCGTGTTTTATTACATTTACAGAGTTCATGTATGTTTGTAAAAACCCAAACTTTTAGGTTACTATTCATAAACTTCCCTCTGCATTGAGTTATAGTAAAAAGAAAGTTGTAAGGAAACAGTATGATTACACATATTCAAGTGGTCACCATTCAAGACTTAGTAGTTTATACCCATAAGCTTTCCCTTTGCAGTTACATCAGTGAAAATTAGATGTCATAATATATCTTTCTGGATCCGATCTGTTTACGTCTCACATTGAGAACTTCTTTTACATTGATTTAATTGACTGAAACTCTGAAACTCATGTGGGCATTTTCTGTCAGTTCTAATGGGAAGTATGCAACTGCGGTCTAGGCTTTTTTTAAGGAGCAATTTAAATGTCTGAACATTCTCCCTTTTATACTGATCTAAGCTCACATGTCTCATTTGGTTATGCACATTTCCTCAACACAGAAGCAGAGACAGGTCTTTTTAAGTGATGAAAGAGTCCACAATCACCAGAAAGCCATTACTTTTGACCAGCTTACTCCCTTGGCTGTGTATTACTAACCCAGTACAGCTCGTCCCAGACTCTCTGCCTCTAGCTTCTAGCACTATGCTTCCTCAGAACTTAAAAGGAGTTAACACAAAATGATCACTGTAAAAACATGTCTGTCTTTGCCCAAGATGCCTTTGCATTGCAAATTCTTGCTAGCTAGTAAGCCAGATGCAGGATGTTGGCTACCATAAAAGAGCGAGGGCAAGCATTTTGGAGGCAGTTGGTTTTACCAGATTACTGAGCAGCGGTATCTATTTAAAACACTTTCTAGACACAGTAGCCATACATAATTCTTATCATGTATACATGCGCAGTTCTGTATTGCTTCATAGGGTCTCCTGGTAGTGCTGCATGTTAGGAAGTATTTAAGACAAGTTTAAGACAAGCATTCTTTTTTTGTGTTTAACAAAATACCTTTTAAATAAGTACAGGAACCAGTAAGCTCTTCCTGTTTCAATCTAGTGATGTGCTAGCATCATGTAAATTACATCTGACACACTTTCCAGGACTGACAGAGTCTGGGTGTGATTATATCCTTGGGCACAGTCAAAAGCACGTGGTTTAAGTCAGGGAAAGGCAGCCATCTCTTCGCAGAGCTGATCTTACAGCCCTGTGTTTCTGGAGCCATTATGTTAGAATAAATTAGAATAAAATGGAAGACCCTCAAATAGTTTCAAGGGACTGAGCCAGAATACATCTAGGTAGTGATTTCTCAGACATGACTTCTGGCCTTATTGTCTATGTTGGCAGTAGAAACGAAAGTAATGTAGGAGTAGCTTCAACAGCTCTGTACCATCAGAGAACTGCTTTTTTGCCAGAGAAATCCTCAAGGGCCTCAGTAGTCAGAGTCCTCTAGCAGAACTAACTGCAAATAGCATGAGAAGGAAAGGGAGACAACTTCAAGGATATTATGGTCAATCTGACTATTTGTATAATACACTGCATTAAAAAAATATTGTATATTAAAGGTAGTTCATGAGTTCAGTAGAAGGCTTCTTCCTTCCAGGTTTGGATTAGCAGTAAATAGAGATAAAATGTTCTACAGGAGGAAAGTAAATCCTATTTTTGGCCCTATTTTGTTAAAATTCTGGAAAAGGGAGCAGTGGTAATCATGAAGGAGTTACAAGAAGAATGAAAAGTAGTCCTGACCCAGTGGGGTAGAAACAGACCACCAAAATTAGAGGAAGTTTTGATCTGACATACCCAGACCTCCACACTAAACGGTCAAGGTAACTTCAGATCTGGATCAACTCCCAGATCAGAGCTACAAAACTCTACACCTTACATTAATACCTTTTTTTTCTTTTCTTTTCTCTTTTCTTTTCTTTTTTTCTTTTTTTTTCTCTTTTCTTTTCTTTTCTTTTCTTTTCTTTTCTTTTCTTTTCTTTTCTTTTCTTTTCTTTTCTTTTCTTTTCTTTTCTTTTCTTTTCTTTTCTTTTCTTTTCTTTTTTGCTTGAATTGATACCAAGCTGCAGAGAAATTCTGAGGGAAACACCAGCATGGTGGTCATGTGTCATCATCAGTGCAGACAGCCGTGGTTCTGGAACAGTGAGATGAGTACATAATTTACAAATGACCAATTTCAGGTGGTGTGACAGGTACGCTCACAAAGTTTGTTCTGCTTCTCAACTGTTACTGTAGTTTCCACTTTAAATATGGAAATTTCTAAATTAGGAAATAACCTCCAGTATGTGCTTACTGTATTTAAAACATCTGGAAATTACATGACCTGCATATAGATTTTAGGCTGTCTGTAGCTTGTCCTTCTAACTTTACTCTTTACAAACATTTCAGATTATTGGGCAGGGCGGGATCCTTAGGATGTATTTGTCTTTTTCCAAAATACTTCTACACAAAACATTAAGGCAAATTTGAAATACTTAACAGGTTTTGAATTTGGGGGTTCTTGCTGTTTTGTTTGTAACCCAGCTTTTGTTCTAATTACCTTCAGGGATGTATTTTCACATCTTTTCCAATTTGAATTCAATATCTAACATATCCTTCTACAGAGGTTAAGTATGTACTAGCATTGTATCACACATTAATTTTTTGCCAGCTGCAGACAATGCAACTGCTGCTGCAGAGATGCACTGGGATAAAGCATACAAAGAATGAGATGAATGGCACACAAAATTATGTCACTGTGATGGCTTTGAAGTGTACAATAAAAATACACTCCACAGAAATAAATCTAGGCTGGAGAAATGGTCCATGGGACGTCTTTACCTTACACACACACACACACACACACACACATGCATTTCCACCAAAAAAATCACTCTGATAACCTTGGCACTGGAGTGCCAATCTCTTATCAGTTGTCCAAGATGCCCCAAGGAATTGAGTACTTGATTTGGGATGTACCTGACAATCAGCCTATCTAGGAGATACTAGATTTTGTCTCAGGGTAAGCCCTCCTCTGCATGTTTCTATATCCACCTTTCCAAGGGCATGATTTTCACAAAATGCTTGGAATGCCCTTCCTGTGTACAGATGACCTAGGACAAGCCAGCTTAAGTATGACTCATTGTTATTATTTCAGGAATACTTCAAGGAGTCTTTCCTTGTGCTGGTGTTTGTGTAGTATCTCTCAAAGCTGTAAATCTACTATCACAGTCCTGCTTATTTTTCCCCTTCTTTACTAATAGCAGTGGAAACAATTTGGACAAATTGGCAAGCAAATTTGAAAACAGAAAGCTATATCATAACTGCATGACCATTGTATTTTGATCTTTCAGGTAAAAAAAAAGGAGTTGAACCATCCTTCCTTTAGAGTCCAATGATGGAAAGCCAAGCACTACGTGCCTTCATCAGTGACAGGGACCTAAATGGTGAAGCAGTAGACAGTACATTAAATCCCAGCCTTATCAAAGTCAGTACCTTTCTCCCATTGACTTTGAAAGAATGAGATTTAATTCCAGAAATTGAAATGTCAATCAAGCAATTTGATGACATGGAGAAATGTAAACTAGAGGCAACAATTTCAAAATGTTGAATCTAGGCCATATACAAAAATTGCTTGAAATAGTAGGTGATAGTATCTTACTACTACCTTTTTAATAATAGTTTGGAAATAAATATGTATATTCTGAGGCTCATGGGAAAATTTTAATTACAGTAGTTCATGCTGGGTATGACTTCGTTCCAGGAGTGGCACAAACGATGCTTGTTTTTTCCAGTGTTGTGAGAGTATCTCAATCTGGTCCCGCAAATTTCAGTTCAAAGTAAACCCAGATGGATTAAATCAAGAATACTGCTGAAATGCAGTGACTGGGAAAAAAAAAATGAGAGGGAAGGAATGAGTTTGTATTATAACAATAAGACTGAGACAAAAGGTATATGGACATATAAAACAGTAAAAGACAATTAAAAAATATATTTATACTAAATTAAGACTTTATTGACTAACGTTCTCCAGACAACACGATCCAATGGACTATGGCTGCATACATGCAATGAAGTTGAACACAACAGCAGTTTAACATGGAATGTCAAACAAATTAATATAATGTATTAAATGAAACAATTTATCTGTGTTGCTGCAAAATGAAACCAAGCTATGCATTTCCTTGGTCAACCTGTGTTCAGCTAAAAGGCTATGCATTTGAAGAAACTGGTAGATTTCTTTAGCATATATTTCAAATAAATTAGCTAGAATTGTACTCTTTAAAAATCCTTTCAACTTCACTTGCATTTCAGACAAAACCTACGTGTAAACACTAAAGTTGCTAGAGTCATCTAGAAAGACCTAACTGTCAAACTCAGAGTGGACATTACAGTTCAGTAAATGTGAGTATTTAGAACAAGAAAAATACCAGTTACTGCAAAAGTCATGTAGGCATTTTTATTATTAATCCAGCACAAAGCATTTTTTCTAAGTTTCTCACATAAAAGACTAAAGCTTGCTTACAGTACTACATCTTCTATCATTCAAGCATCATTATTACCTATCAGGGAGATTGGCTAGATGACCTAATGGGTCTTTTCCACCCCTAACTTCTACAAAAAGAAAATCATTCATGCCAGCAAGAACATGGTTCGCTACATCTTGGGCTTGATCCTGTAGCCTTCGTTCAGGCAAAACTCCCACTGGCTTAAAAGAGAGGTTTTCCAGACCAAGACATCCAGGATTAGACCCTTTCAATTTTTTATTTTTAAAAAAAGCATCCATTTAGGATACATGGAAATTATTCTATAGAATTAAAAAAAAAATATGACATGTGCTTCACTTGCATTGAAGGATTCAGAGAATGTAAACACCATAGTGGCCCACACCTTCAAATATCCAAGAGAAAGTGTCAACTGCAAGTAATATGTGTGCGTTTATTTCTCAATGTATGCTTCTGAGGGTGTTCTGTGTATACTTTTACCTCCACGTCCACACACACGCACACCCTTAATATACACATAAAGGTGTGATGAAATTCACTAAAGGCAGTTGCTTGCCTGTCTCATGCTTAAATCTGCAAGTGACAGCAAACTGGGTTTTAGATGATGCTAATTAAGACTGTACGTGAGCAGCAGGACACAAATATCGCTGTGGGCAAGAGAGCGTGTTTGCCAGTTCTATGAGTGTGGACCCATCCCACTTACGCACATCACAAAATCTACCTGCGTGAAGGGCTGGAAAAGCAGGTGACCAAAGTATTTCTTGGTGGGCCATATCTGAAATTTGAGTCGAGTGATTCAGAGGCTGTAGATTGTCCTTACAGGAGCCTTTTGACAACCTGGAGGACCACGCATGAAAGTTTACCTTCAAAGTGCACTTTCTAAGAATGGAATGTTCTTGACAGGGAAATGATCAGAGGCAAGCCTGGATTTTTTTGCTTGTTGAATAGGAAAAATGTTTTCATCTTCAGGCAACACTTCACCCTGACAAATATGAGTTCAGTTGTTATTGGGTTTTAGTATTACAGAAGATTCTTTAGAAACAAACATGATAGTACACACATACACTCAGATATTTACAGCCTTTCTAGAAAAACAACCCCCTACCTTAGTACTGACTACCTATCTTTTTCCTTTTTTTTTTTTTAGTATTTAAATTCTTTAAACCAGCTACATTAAATACCAATGTGTACTGTACCACCCCACACCAACCCCACATCCCCCAAAAACCAGCAAATATTTTAAAAGTTTGTTTGCTTGTTTGTTTTTATGATTTTTAAAATCTCCTGCTTGAGACTGTTAAGTACCACCTCCACTGGAATAAGATCAGCACTGACTGCATCTTCCAATGCACGTCGTTTCATAGTTGAGCAAGTACTGCAGCTAGAAGCTTAGATCTCCAGGTCGTCGGGTCGAGGCCTGCTGCTGGCTCGGCTGCTGGCTCTGCTGGGAGGCCTCTGGTCCACAATGGTGAGGGGTTGCAGCTCGTGTCCCGATGCCAGTTTTTTAGTGTTCTGGTGCTCATCGGAGAAGTCGAAGGGCTGGGCGTGAGAGTTGGAGATGGTGCTGCCAGCCTGCCCCATTCTGTTTTGCTCTGCGCTGTAGTTGGCCCAGTTTTGCTCACTGGCTTGCTTATTGTAGTTACGACAGGAGGAATTGTTCCTGTCTCCAGTAACGAGCTTGTACCCTGGGGGAGACATGGGAGACAAGGGGGCGGTTGGTGAGGAGCAGCCATTGTAATAAGCATATTTGGGGGAGCCACAGTCCTTGGAAGGGCTCATGGCACCGCTGTGGGAGTAGGGGTCGGTTTTCCCTTTCACACGATCCTTGACACCCTTGAAGAACACGTAGAAAAGCTCGATGATATTCAAGGCAAGAGACACCAAGGACACAACCAGCATGAAGAGGATGAAGATGGTTTTCTCAGTTGGACGGGAGAGGAAACAGTCCACTCTGTGTGGGCATGGGTCTCGCTCACAGGTGTAGATGGCGTTCAGGCTAAACCCATAGATGTACCACTGTATCAGCAAGAAAGCCACCTCAAAGACAGATTTAAACAGGATGCTGATGATGTAAGTACGGAGCAGTCCCCCGCGCATCTTCACTTTGCCATGCTCTTCGATCCCATACTTGAATTTCTTAATTTCTATTTGCTTGAGGTGCATATCCACATTCACACCATCATTTTGGACCACCTTGAGTTCTTCTTCTCTTTTGTTCAGCTTCTCTTCCTTCCTCATTACGTAGAACACATGTGCCAGGTACAAAAGGGTAGGTACAGACACAAATATGATCTGCAGAACCCAGAAGCGTACATGGGAGATGGGGAAGGACTTGTCATAGCAGACATTCTCGCAACCAGGCTGTTGAGTGTTGCACCGGAAGGCAGACTGTTCATCTCCCCAAGCAGATTCAACTGCTGTCCCCAATAGCAAGATTCGGAAAATAAAGAGGACAGACAGCCACACTTTCCCTCCTGCAGTAGAATAGGCTTGGACCTTGTCAAGAAGTTTTCCCAAGGCGCTCCAATCACCCATCTTCACAGGATGCTGGCTAAAGAAGGACACAAAGGAAAAAAAAAAAAAAAAGAAAAAAAAGAAAAAAGCGATGATTAAGACAGAACTTCAATACCTTTGAAACACTGAATCACAGATCGATGCTAAAAGAGTAGCAATGTCAGCTTTGTTTTAATTCATGTGTTTTACATGTTCTGATGAGAAACCAGAGTTTTAGTTAGTCTGCAGGTGGGGTGGGAAATCAGGGAAACTGAAAAGAGAAAGTAACGCATAATGTCTCAGAGCACAATAAAGAAAGAGGTTTCTAATTTCACTCCAGTTTTCAAGAAGTCTATGACAACCCTTAGTTGCCATTGTGGTTGTCTGGGCTTCCTCGGTGGCAGCCTCAGTTCCAGGGATCTACACCTGCCTCAGGCAGAAGACAGCCATGACACACTGCTGGAGCAGGGCGTGGGAGCATGTAGTAGCGCTGCCTGCATGTGCCAGGAATACATGAAAGACTTCTCTCTTTCAGCATGGATCATTCACGGTAGCCTTTATGTTCAGTCTCTAGGACAGTAAGAAAGCAAACCACAGTATAACCCAAATACAAAAGATTATACTAAGTTATGTTAGGGTTGGACACCTAAAATTCTACCATTGCAAAATATGTGCTGTTTTTCCGACAGCAACATTAAACTGAGCTCTTGCACATGGCTACATTGTAATACATTTAAGAGTATAGTTCCTAATGCTGTCAAGTTTATACTACAATCACCTTCAGAAAAAACTTGCTATCTACATAAAGTTTATACATTAGTATTTGCCGCACAAAGATCAAATTTAGCATTCTTCGCCTATAGTTTTATGAAGGAATCAAAAATAGTAAATACACGAAGCACAGCTGAGCTCATGTTACCATATTGGTAACTGGTTTCCTGTTTATCTGTGGCTTGCTTAATTCACTGTAATTTCAGCTTTGTATTTGCATCTTTTTGTATTTAAATTCCTTCACTTAGTTCTGAAAGGGAAAAAGATTTAGCAAGAAAAAAAAAGGTAAATGAACTCTTTCTGTTTTTAAGGCAATTCCTGGCACGCAGTTTGCATTCCAAGTGTTGAACACTGCAAGTTTAAATTGTCTCTCTCCACTTGAGTTTTAAAGTGCGCATTTCTGGGACACAGGCGGCTTCTCGGGGATATCTGGAAATACACAGGATGACATAAAAGAAATGAAATTGTTTATTTGATGCTCTAGATTCCTAGGGAAAAAACAGAGTTTGTTATAGGGATTTTATCAACTGAGGAATGGTAATCTTCTCTGCATAAGAACTTAACATTTTTAACTTGACCCCCCATGAACAAGTATGTGAAATCAGGCACTTGAAAGAAAAATAATGACAAAGTTTCCCTTTTAAAGTAGATACTGCTGGGTATAGGTATTTGTTCCACGCATGCTGAGTAATCCCTTCCTGGTATTAATAGTTTTGATAATGCCCAAACGATTTCCTCCCCGTCACATCATGGATATATTCCCCAGTGAAGGTCATTTATAGGAAAAGCCCTTTTTGGATAATTCATTAAATTGGAAATTTTAGCACCAAGGAGATTTACTTTCAAGAAGCAGTGAGTCACTGGAAACACAAGATTATTATGTCTGGCAAAATCAGGCTTAACAATGGATGCCAAATGCAAACACACTGGTCCTGCCATCGGAAAGAGTCTGAGAGAGTAATGGCAGACAAGCATTTGAAGTACTCGCTCCGCTCCGATAGCTCCGCGATGCCAATTGTCTTTGAACCCCTGAAAAACATCCCAGGGCCATTTCCGCAGTCCACTTAGTCAACTTGCTCTGAAGTCTACCTACTGCCGCACAGACCCTTCCTCCTGTAATTAGTTCTTCACATGAATGAAGGGCCATCAAAGGGCCAGCCTGCTTCAGACTTAAACCTGGAAGCCTCCACTGGGAGGAGGCAAGTACACAGCGTGTTTCTCTCCGGCACATCCCTTCAGCTTTCCTCAGCTTTAGTCCTTCCCAGGAAAGGCTGGTTTGCCTTTCTGGGCTCGGAGTGGCAGAGAAGTCAGGCACACAAGCACAGAGGTCTGGAAAGGCTGAAATGAAATGTGACCATGTTTCTCCTTAGGCTGGGATTGTTAAAACAGAGAACAGCCTGTAACTATACAACACGTGAAGTTTGTTTTAAAGGCAAGCTATTTGCTCCATGTCCTGGAAGCGGCAGTGGACAGAAGGAGCCTTTTTCAAGTAACAGCTTCTTGATTTAATTAGTCAGCTTTCCGATGATTCGAAACTACTGCATTAACAGACTTTCCTCAGACTCAACATATTTTTTTACTGTCTAAATGTTATTTCAGATTGAGAGTTTGATTAAGAAAACAGAGGACGTGTTATTTCTAGGCAGTTATGTGTTGTTTGTTTTTTAATTACACTCCACTCTGGTCCATTAATGCAATGTGATTTACTTCAGGTTTGACCTACTTAATCCCACACCTGCAATATTTTGAGAATTTACTACCTATTTTTTGATTTGCTTCAGCATGCAAAATTGCTAAGTTTCATTTCTGTCCTCTGGCAATATAAACTCTAGGAGGAAACGTTCCATGCTTGAATTACTCATACATAGTTTTGAAAAGCAACTTTTTTTTAAAAGAGATCAGTTACACGCTAGCCTTTGCCAGTAATAAAAAAAAGCCCACATCAATTCAAAACATTGTACTGTTGATCAGATAACCTTGTGGTGGCACAAATATATTATTCCTTGCTTAAGTGGATTCTATTGCTTTATGAAACACAGTACTCTGTTTTGTTGAAAAGAAAATTCATTCATCGGATCTAACGTGTTTATTTTCAGGGCACTGAACAACCATTTTTATTAACTGATTACAGTATCTGTTTTACTAGGTATAAACCAAGGTTTTGTGTCAAACAGTCATTTAAGTAGTCTAGCTTTGTAAATAGTTTGAAATGGATGGCAGATAACCTTTAAAAATAGTTCTTCAGCATTCTGAACTTAAGCTTCTTTTAACACTCCCAAACACCTTAAGTGAGTCCACTGCACGGCACAGGTTGACCTGATCAATTGATACAATTTCGGTACTTCAGAAGCTTAGGGATATGTCTGATGATGAGTATGTGTTTCAGAAGTTCTTACTGATTATTGCTTTACAGGATTATAACCTTTATCTGAGACAGACTAATGCCGGCCTAGTAAACCCTTTAAAATACAGATTTCTTCCAGGTCCTACTGTGTGTGGATAAAGATAGGAAAAAACCCCACAGAGCAGCAGGAGATATGACAGTATTCATCTGCATGGATTTTGGATGACCACATACATAAGAAATTTGATTTGTAAGCCACAATTAAGAAATTCTAGAACTATTTTTTATGGACAGCATTCATCATGTCATCTGGTTCATATTTTCCATGAAGAATAATGCAAACTCAGTGCTGTGGTAACATGCCCAGGTCTGACTACAGTGTTAGGAGGTCACATGCTAGCGGATGGAAGAACAGTAAGGGTTAGAGTGGGATCTAAAATGGGATTGTGCAGCTGAAGCAGTTGGGAAACAGGCCAAAGTTTTGGTTTTCCAACCTTTCCTACCTTTTTATGTGTGCTCCCACACACATTAACAGCCAGCAAAAGAGAAGATTCTGGACCCTGAACACCAATCAGCTTGAGCATTTCCCCAAAGCAACCAGTACTGCAGAAAAAGCAGCTAAGATGTACAGCTGATGGGATTTGGATGAGTTGGAACAGGGAAGGCTAGTTTCCTGAAATGTTACAAAAAAATCAGCAAATGTCTTCCAGACATTCCCCTGGGAAGGTGTAGCTCGTTTGTCAGTCTGCAGATGAACTTCAGTTCATTTCATCCACCGGACAAAGATTACGCACTAAATGGTTGCATTAACAATTTAAAGTGTCACAACTGTGTGTTCTTTTTGTTATCTGCTAGTACTGCAGGCGGCCAGCCATCAGCGGACCTACCCCACAGCCCCTGCCTCTCCTGTGCTGTACCCTCTCCACCTAAATTAGTTGTAAAGCATAGTTACAAAAGCAACTGTAAACACTTTCTTGGACGTTCTCTAGCTGTACAAGTCAGGTCTACCCTCTGTATCACTGCCCAGATTCATCCCTTCTCTCCTGACTCACTTCGGAATTAAGAGAAGAAATGTTGAATTCCCTGAGGGGGCCCGGGCCCTCTGATGCTCCTGGTTGTGGATTTTGAAATCTGGATTTCTAAAACATACGTGTGGTATAAACAACAGCCTCCACATGAGATAAATTCAGTGGGTAGCATGGGGAGGGAATACCAGACACAAGGGGAAAAAAAAAAAAAAAAAAAAAAAAAAAAAAAAAAAAAAGAGCGCAACGTATCTGATGAAAGAGATACATTGCTCAATGTCATCTAACCTTCCTCGTGCCCACAGGAATCCTTGGCCTAAACCGATGTTCATTTCGGAGACAAATAAAACTAATCTTTCAGGCTTGCATAATATGAGAGCTTAGATAACTTTACAGCGTTGAATCTGTTTGCGCTCCCGAGTGTATAAGCATTCAGATTTATGTGGCGAGTCGAACTCCTTGTGTCCCTCTCTCCCCTTTCCTGAACTCAGCCTGCTGTTCACCCTTCTCCCATTTGTATGCTCCTTAGGTATCATGGGTCAGTGCCAGTGTTTGGCTTTGAAGTTTCTGAAGGAAACACTTCAGTAAACATCCCAAAGACTAGAGGCTTAAATTCTGTACTGTAGTGTGCTGTCCAGATGTTAAAAATGGCAGGATGAAAGCTTCACGCAAGTTCTCCAACTTGCTCCCTATGCACACACACGCACGCACACAGAAGTCAGGCACAAGGTGCCCGTAGCTCATTTTTGTCCCCATTACCAGGGGGTTTATCATAAATCTCACACACAACCACCACAAGGAACTCCTCAGACAAAATACGCTCGCTGGTTATCTCAAAGCAAAATGTGAGGACACGCATAAGCACACGATATTCTGATTTAAGAGGAGGAACGTGTTACTCAATAAGATGGACTGTGTTTTGTCTTTCAGCTGAAGGCTCTTTTTCCTGCCTTCCCCTGTTGCTCTTTAACTAATGGCAAGCAGCAGGCAACAACTGCTGTAAAGAACCACTCCAAGTCTTGCAATGTAAAAAGCTTTTTAGTTCTCCAAGAGATGCTGCTCAAGAAGCATTTTTTCTCTGCATTTAAGCATTTGAGCCTTCAAGGTAATATAAAGGGAATGCGTCACATTGGGATTATGACACATATTGTGGATATTCTTGCACGGTTCTTCCTAGACAACTTTCATTTATATCTACCCAAGACTTTCACAGACATTGCCAACGTGGTAAGGCATAGCGTGCTATCTCACATTCCTGCTCTAAAATCCCTCACCGAGGTTGCTAAAACAGAGTAACTATATACAAACCAGGTTAAAAATCCGTAACCCACGTCTGGGTTTTATCACATCTATTTTAAAAGAAAAGGGGAAAACTTATCTGGAAGACCACGTGAAAGTCACCACTTTAGTAGCTGCAGCATTTAACAAAGCACCTAATTAAGAACCTTGCTCTGCACAAACTATTAGGCATCAATGAGGATTTCCACATGAAAGCAAGATATGTGGGGCAAAAATGGGACGCACTGGGGACAAGGTCTCCCTGTTACTGACTTCTGATGCAATTTCTGTACAAGAGAGGAGGACCAAAGCACACCTCGAGTTTTTCTTTACAGGAGCTCATTTAGTCTGGGGCACAGAGGAGCGATTTCACCCAAACACCAGCAACAAGTCTGCAACTTAGCCCTGCAGTTACAACTCCACCGCAGCTTCTCCAATGGAACAAGGTTAAAAGTTATAAAAGTGTAATGTTGGAAGAAATGTAGAGAAACGGGACGAAAGAAAGCAAGGAATTCCTACAAGTTTGAAAGTAACACTTTAAGAGAACTTACACTTCTATAGATGTGTATTTTTAAACAAGTTCAACCATCAGCACAATAACACGGAATTCTTAGGGTGGAGGAAAAAAAAAAAGTGTGGCAAAAAAAGTGATACACTAAAAGATGAAAAAGGAAAACTTTCAACTTACCCTTGCTGATCAGCAGTGAAACTGGATCAGAACACTTCTTTGGAGGATTGAAGTAAAATGGAAGAGCACGTTCAGGCACTCAGACCTGCCTATTTAAAGTTTAAAAGTCTACTGCTGTTTTGTATTTTTCATCCTTCCTTCCCCACTAATGAAAGAAAAGTGCTGATACCTCGTAAAAGTTTTTTCTAACTTGGAACACTGGGAGAGCTTTTAACAAGTTTTCAAGCCTCTGACTGCGAGAGAGGAGGGGAGAGGGAGGGGTGGCAGCCAGGGGGAGGGGCGCGCTGCTAATGGAGAGGAGGAAGGTGGGGGAGGAGGGAAAGAACTGAAGGCGCAGCAAAAACCAGCCCGAGGAAAAGGAGCGAGCGAAGGCATGAAAGTCCACTCTTGCTGATGTAACAAAACAAATATAAGGGCAGTCAGCACCCCCCGCCCCCGCCCCGGTCACTGGCGGCACCTGGGTGGCACGGTATCCAGACCCGGGCTTGCCCGGGACAGATGAAACAACTTAGCGCTCTGCTGTGCACCGGGAGTTTCGCTACAGGGAAAGGGAAAAACGCGTGAAATGGGTAACCAGCATGAACCTCCCGGACGTAGGGGCTGTCTCCGTTCCCTCCTCGCCACCACGTAGGAGGGATGCCCTTTCAAGCCCTCTCTGCTTTTTGTTGTCAGCACAGCTTTGTTTACTTAGGTCAGCTTCCTTTACGTGCACACATGAAAGTACACACCAGAAGCAGCCTGTTTGTTTCTACAAGAGATACCCATCACTCTTTTTTTTTAATTATTATTTCTGTGTGTGTGTTTGCCCGTGTCCATCCTATGGGAGAAATGAAGAAATGATCTCACATTCCAGGAAACTCTTTCCAGGAAACTTCAGAAAATAAAGCATAGTACAGAGAATCAGTCTTCAATAGTAAGAAGCAATGCTCCCGATAATTTCTGAGCGCATTTTACAGACTAAAAGCATGTTCCAAAACTGATCTATTCAATTAGAAGAAAACTAATTTGGCTTAGCTCCTGACCAGTGCCTGGTTAAACGCCCCTTGAAAAATGCCTCCTCTGCAGAACACAGATTAATTTATTTCTCTGCCTATGTTAAGCTTCTCACACATGAAGTCCAAACTGCATTAGGAATTGTGTCATGGGGTATTAGCTCCTCTGTGGGACTGCTTAAGAGCTTCTCTAGAAGTGTTAGTGGTTAGATAGTTCTCAGTGAAGTTTGACATTTTGGGTTGTACCAGACTTTTGGGTTTCAATTCCTGTTATTCTCATGGGCTATTTCTGAGCTCAGTAGTGTGGATGAGCAGGTTTTGCTCTTTATAGGATGGGAGAGATTCAGTAATGGCCATTGAGAGGTTCCCAAATAAAGGTCCTCTCTGCAGTTTCTTCTTGAAATAATGAATGCTACACTTTACAACACAACCTAGGTATTACTGCTTATTTTCCACAGCCCTTACCTACTGCTTTTCACCCAAAACTCTCCAGAGAAGAGAACTAAGACAAGATCTTCGTAGAAAGACACTCAGCAGGGAGCTTTGATGCCGGGAAAGAAACTCACGGTCCTGGTTCTGCCTTTGGAGCTCTTTGTAGCAGACCACAGTGCCTCCTGTTCGAGGAAAAGAGCTAGTACACTACAGCTGCACACCTTCCATTCCTCTTCCCCCAGCTGCAGACGGGAGATGGCTGCCTATTTCCCAAGCTTGCCCCCTTTCCTTTGACACTGACTGTTAGTTTTGACAGCTTTTTTCAGTTTTTGCAGTTGTCCAAGCCATATGGCAGAAATAAACCTTTTATTCATGTTCTCTGAGCATTGTTTTAAGGTTGTTTTTTTCTCTTCACAGTAAGGGAGAAATAGAGCTTTGTGCTTACCAGGCTGTGGGACCTTCTTCCTGAGAATGAAAAAATTGTAATATAAAAACCATAGCGTTTTGCTGCCTTCGTGACTATGGTCTAGAGAGTGAACAGAGGGCATATAATGCTCCCGGTACTGCCCCATAAAACACTGGTTATTCTAGAGCAAAGTACAAAACTCCACCAACATGGCTACGTGTGTGCCAATGCTGAGACAATGACAGGATCTAGGATGTCATATATGTTGGTGCTGAAAAAGTTGACCTTTAGGAAAGCAGAATTATGCCCTGAAAAAAACCTTGATTTATAGCATGTTAGAATACAACGCTATCGTTCCCTGTCAAAGCTGGCAGGATCACGGTTCAGCTTGCCTGATCTTGCATTTTTCCATGTATCTTCCCATATAGGCTTTGCAATATTTAAAACATTCTGTTTTCAAAAGAAAGACCGAGAAGTATTTCTCCACTTAAATAAACAAATGGTATTCATAAGAAGCCCAACACTCTTAAAATGCACTTCGGGTAACTAAAATGTGTATGTTAGTAACAAAAGAAGAATAATTTTGCAGCAATAATAAGCGTAACATTTTTTTTTTGCTTTGCTACGGCATTATCCACATGAAAAGGGAAAGTATTTCAAGTCTCCACCGTGATACTCTGCAGAATTAGGAAGAATTACTATTAGTTCTGATAAAAATGCCTTGGAAATGTCTCTTAGAGTTTGGGCATAGTCTCCATGATCACGTTTCACAGCCTATTACCAGAACATTTTTAGCTTTAGATGATGCAATGATCTAGCATTTCACAAGGTTACCAGAAAGACTCACATTCATTTGCATCACAATGGAAATAAGCTTTTCAGATGGAACAAATGTCTTCACACACAACCCCTCCTCAGCTGAAGTTGTGTTCAACAGGAAAGCACAGGGGTGTCAGACCCCAGATATTTGCAAGTCTGTTCTTAATTACGGACCAGGAGACGGGTAAGAAGATCATAGGTTTGAAGCCTTGTATCATGGAATGCAGACTCCTTTTACATGATAGAAATGAAGACTTTGGGGCCCAGAGCTCTCAGGGACCTATATTGCCATCCATTGACATTTTGCCTTTGGGAGCAAACAGTGCTGTTTTGTGAAGCAATCTGTCAGTGTAGCAATGCTAGGACTCCAGAACCTGTTTGTCTTTGGTTTGGCACAATCTGTAAGGGCACGTTCACACTGCCACCCAGACGCAGTACTGGAGCCCAGGCTCTGTCAAGTCATCTCTGGGACTGAACATCAGGGTGACTTCCACAGGAATTCTGTACACTTTTTGCTGAATCCTTGGCTGAATCTGCGAACTAGTTCAGAGCCCATAGTACCACTGCTGCTCTTCCACAGACTTACCAAAGGGAACTGTAAATTGGATTATTTAGTATTTCCAGCCTTTGACACAGATTCGTGATTAATACAGGAATCAGCACACTGTTTTCTTTCTATTTATTACCTGAATACAAGTACAGAATTCTATACAGAAACTTTTTCCTTGTATTGTCTCCAAACACTCCCTCAAAAATACATTAGTAACCTGATTTGCCAGGAAAGCCCTAGTGAATATTTCATTTGGAAGGTTCTCTAGTCCTTTGACCATTATAAAATTTCCCGTTGATACCAGTGGGGTTCATGGTCTACTCCCAGTTAAGCATGTCTGTGATTTATGGAGCACTTAAGACAAATAGCGTGTCTTCTTTCCAATTTGTTTGTAAAATTCACTTCCGAGTATTCCCATGCACAGCACTGTCCTCATTCTGTGCAATTTGGGAGAGGAGTCCATGGACCCATTAAAGTGAGATGAATATACACATGCCATGCAGATTTTCTTGTGTGCCTTTCAAGGCACTGTGCAGTCACCCACATCCCTGGTTGGCACGTAATCTTCGGCATGTTTTCACAGATATTCCTTCTCACACATTTGGCTTTAAAGACAGACTTGTGAATAATTCCTGGCCCTGTTACATGCCCTACTGAGGTAAAGCTTCTCAGAACGTCCAAGGAACAATAATGCGATATTTCTTGATTACCTAAGCACATAAACGTGCAGGCTAATGATTTTTTTTGTTAAAGCAGCCAGTGGTTTTTGCTTGTTTAAGGAATTTATATCACGCAGAAATGTAACGCAGCTTTGAAGTTGCTGACCACAGCGCTTGCATGTTCTCTCAGCTGGAGTGACTGGGCTGGAGCCCACTGGAAGCTGCTGCACCCAGCACCGTAGGGTCTACAAAACAAAGCCTCCCTCCACCCCCCCCCCGACCCTCCACCCCCCTTCCCCCACCCCCCTTCCCAGTTCCATAGGGTCATCGCTTGTTCAAAGCAAAGGCAATTAAAGGCAATAGACATCCCCCAAGGCCGTAGCCGTTCCCACTTCAGTGGCACAATACATAGCATATAAGACAGTATTTTCTGATAATCGTAAGGATAGTAATAATAACAAGTAGGATAATCACAAGACTGTCTCTGAGTGAGCAGACTTGCCATTCCTTGTTGAAACTGGCCTCTCAGATTCATTTCTTACGGGGCTATTAAAGCTAGGCATTCCCCAGGGGAAAAGGAAGCTTACTCAGCGTAAGATAGATTCTGTTCTTACTGATCTGCCTGCAAAAGAAAAAAACCTGCTATTTTAAAAGAGGCCCCGCTGGAAACACATCAAGACTGAAGCACCGAAGATGAAAGTGTGGAGAAGGTCTCTGACAGATGCCATCAGATCAGAGCCCAGCCTAGCAAATGGTCACTACTTTCCAGAAGTATCTTGCACTGTTGCACAGTCATTTGTCTAGAAGCTCAGAGTGTTTTATAAATATCAGTGTAGTACCAGTTACATTATATTAACCTCTTTTATGGGAAAGTTTGCCATGGAGAATATCAGCAGCTCTTCTGAGTCATAGACAGCTTATGGCACAACCAGGATCAGGAGCAAAATTTCCTAATGCCAGGCTCCATTCTTTAAGTTCAAAATTATTCTGTCCTATTCTCTAGTTGCTCTTTGAAATATCAGCTAGCAGTGAAAACAGCTAAATGTGTGTTTCATTTTAAAATTTATGAGGATCGCAGAGAAGGAAAATACAGTGTTCACAGTCTGGGGTGATTGTTTCCTTTCTATTCTTTGTGCTGGTTGGTGCCTGCCACTTCTTACAACTCAGATCTCACCACAACTTCTTCACGGTGATACTCAGCTTGCTCACTTCCCCATGCTACACTTAGAAATAAAAATTCACTCCTGTCTCGCTGATGGACAGAAGGAGAGAAGGGTAATACATGGAGGCTCAGATGCTCTTCAGCTGTGCCAAGGAACTTCTAAACCTTGCTACAGACAGCTTGAACACCAGAAAAGTTGGTCATAAAAGAATTTATCCCAACATTGTAACTGAACCCAATCAATATCTCCTCGGAGGTAGCTGCCTCTCTAGAAAGACACTAGAAAACCATTCAAAGAATGAACTGTGAGTTCACAGATCCTTATGAATTTGGCTCCACCTTCTGTACACAGTGAAAATAAACATGAATTATATTGGATCTTAAATGTCAGCTAAGCTTTTTGTTTATTTTATTTTCCATTTCAATTGCAAAAATCTTGCACTGAGATGATCTCATGGCATTTTGTGAGCTTTTATTTCTATGTATTGGTGGCAGGATTTCCCAGTAATTTTGTTCCAAAAGACGGGAGGTTTTTAAAACAAATATGGTCATTTCAGGTTTTCAAAGAGTAACATAGTGTGAAAGTAACATAGTCTTTCACAAAACAGTCTTTACGTTTCTTCAGGGAGTCTTGCAATGACTGAATACATTAGCAATGAAATAAAATTTCGGAATATGTATTGACACTGCTGCTTACTCTGATGCGTAATCTCATTGAATCCAATAAAACTGTACACATTAGGTACTACCCAACAATGTAAATAAAAGCTATACAGCCAAACTTCAAAATAGAAAGCTGCACAAATAAAAGAAGACCAGAATAGGTAATTCTCCAAAGTCCTACCCAGTTTTGCACCTTTATTGATGGAAAACATGTTCTTTATTACCAAACAGAAAATCAGCTGTGCAGTAGCTGTTGTACTTTAGATGTTTAGAAGACGTGAGTGGTTTTGACATAATTCTAATACTTTTTATCCAGGCCTTACAAACTGCAGCAGCTTTTCTGTGGTAGTCTTTGAAATCATGTAGAGATTGATGAGTTTTCCACCTGTGGCTGAAGTGAGGGACAGAAAGTTTGGCTACTTTTGGCCATGTCAGAAGAGCAAAGGGGAAATAGGTGAGCTCCCTTCCTCTCAGGACATCTCGTCTTTTCCATCCTGTCCTCAGGTTTTGTTTTATTTCATTTTGGTTTTTGATCTTCTCATTTAAATAATTCCAGAGATTCACATGGCATTTGAATATATTCGGTAATGGGATGTACTGTGGTTTAGTCACAGAGCAATATTTTTACATTTTAGGCAATATCATTCATTACAGTGAATTAAATAGAGCTGCTTCAATACTTCAGTAAGCATTGAAGTCTAACCAAAAGTACTTTTTATCCAGAAGATCAAAATGAACATTTTATTTATGTTGCTCTACAAATTGTTTAATGTTTGGAAATAAGTCCCTTTTTTCTACCACCTTCTACGCAGAAACAGAACTAGAATCATTTATCTATAGGCTGTCATTTATTATTCCATACATTTGAAAAAGATTTGTTAATCACAGTATTATTATTTTTTTTAATCAATCGCAAGATTAGGGAATGCTTGTGGGCAGCCTTTTCCTGTAGATGCAATAATTTTTAGATTGACATGTAGGCTCATTCACATTTAGCTGAGTGACTGTGTTCACTCACTTGTAGACAGCCTATGCCAGTCATTTTAAAGTCTTTTCCATGACTGCCACAGAAACAGAGGATCAGCTTTCCTCTCTTAAGTTTTTTTCAGCTGCAAACAAGTGAAATTTAATGTCACCTAAGAGAACGGGCCCAAAATACACTATTTCAAAAGATTTCTGAAAGGCAGAGGCAGGGTGGTGAGATGTTCCTGGCTGAAAGGCGGAGGCATGCTCACTGGGTTTACTGACAGCATTACAGCAGTATCGGAGGACAAGAACATTTCAAGGTTTCCCTCTCATTTTCCCTGCACCGCTCTGTTGCCATTTGCCGTACAGCTGCTTATATGTTGGCCAGAATCATTCAGGGAGCATAACTGCTTCTTTTGGCAGCCTGCAGGATTAACTGTATTGTCGACATGAAAGGGTCTGCAAAAAAGTAAGCATCAAGAAATTTTACATAAAAGCAAGTAAAAATTATTAACAGGCGTGACTGCTGGTAAAAACACAAATGGATTAAAAATATACTGCTAATCAAGGGGTTCCCATAGGAACAGCTTTGGGAAAACAACTGGAAAAATTAACTTACTGGAATAAACATTTTGTTATAAGATTTTCCTGGAAAGGGATCTTCCAGTATAATCTGTGAGTCCTCTTCCCAGGCACTAAAGAACACCAAGTCCAGTAGTCTGCTTTGAATTTAAAAGTGTGTACACTAATTTATTTAATTTCTCAGAAATTTTAAGATTAACTGAACTGCAAGAAAAAAGAAAGTCAAGTTACACAGTGTATCAGCAATTTAATGACATGTACCAATGAGACATGAGATGTCTATCTTTCAACTATTAAACTTTAATACAAAATACATTACATCAAAACTATGCTAAAAGCATACAGAATAAAATTAGCTCAATAAAGTGAGAAAAATCAGTTGCAATGTATTGAGCATTAAACTAAGGGTTAACTTTAACATGTCAACTTTGAATAAAAAAAGCCATCAGCCTTACAACCTTCCAAGGCTGCATTTGAAAGAAACAACTTTCAACTACTTGCCCTCAAAACTGACACTGGCATATTATCTATAAGCATAGTTCTTGTAAACTCGATCACAATAAAACCCAAAATGGGTATCAATTATCTCAGAATATTCCATATTTACAGAATATTTTCAGAGAATGTGTGTAAGATCGTGTGAAAGAATTGCATAAGAATGTGTGTTCTCGCAGTTGGTCAGGGCTGTATCTTGCAAATTGTTCTGTCTAAAATCTAAGTAAAACTGGTAGGCAAAGCCAGTAAGATGTTACCTCCTATGAAAAAAAGAGTGTCCTTATATGAGTGCTTTTTAAGGGTGATTTAGTGTAAGCAGTGAGGATGAGAATTAATAAAGAATTTAGGTCCTACTACAGACATGGAGAACTGAGGCACACAGGTCCTAATTTCTGGCCCCGATGATTACCAAGCTCTGGAAAAGCATGAACTCCTGCAAAGCTCAGGCAGCACCTGCGGTGCTCAGCATGCCCCTAACCACCTCACATTATGCTGCCTGGAGCTCCCTTGCTATCCTTTGGCCAGACATCCCAAGAAACCAGAGGAACTGCCACCTCCCTCCCTACAGAGGCCCCATTTTGCTGTGTGTTTTCCAAACTTCCAACTCCGTGTACTTCTTCCAGGCTGAGGCCACTTGTGATTCCACTCCTGCCACCACCCAGGTTTTTGCTAATTATTTAGTGATCAGAACACTTGCCCCCAAAGTAGTAAACTTGCTTGCAAGCCCTGCTGAGACTGTAAAGTTCAAAACAGTATCTTTGGCTTTCCAAGCTACTCATTTAATTAGCAAGACAGAGGAAGACTGAAGGAAAATGGATGCATCCTTTATTCCTATAGAGAAAGGTGTTATTTTGCAAAAAATGTGACATTTAGGGACATGGTTTAGTGGTGGACTTGCCAATGTTAAGCTTATGGTTGTGCTTGAAGATCTTGAAGATCTTTTCCAATCCAAATGATTCTATGATTCTGTGATGATGAAAAAGAATTGAAAAGTTCATTAACCTGAGAAATAATTCAGAAAAAGAATACATGTGAGAATATCTACAGGATACTAACAAGTTTTTGTTTGAACCAGCACTTTAGCCCTCAGCTGTGTAGCTAAACCTCCCAATTTTATTCCTGTTTTCTCTGAGCATGCCCAGAAACTCCAGGAGCAGAATGACATTGCTCCCTGGGGATCTTGACCTCCCTCCTTCATGCAGAGAACAGTAAGCCAAAGAAACTCAGTCTAATGACTGAGAGATGGTATTGTGTTACTGCTACTAGCACTTACATGCCACACAGAGAAACAGTCCCCGTGGAAGAAACAAGATTCTGAGTTCTCTTCACCCTGCCAAGTAGTCAAACCACTAAGGCAGAAAGTGAGGTTTTCAGCCTGCAACTGTCCTTTTTGCTCCACTCTTTGCATTAAGTCTCCATCTCTAGTGCAGAAGCTTATGGTTTCAGAAAGCGGAGATATTATATACGTATACACATATAAAATAGGTGATACATATTTAAATATCTTTCAGGTATGTACACATTTTGAAGCTTTATGTCAGGAATTTCTTTTCTGGTCAATAGAAAATCCACACAGTAACAATTTGACAATGCAGTTTTGCAATCTTGTGAAAATATTGCTCTTTTTCAATTTTTGGAACATATAAAACAAACAAACAAAAAAAGAGGTGTGAAACAGTAGGTTTCCTCCCTTACTTATCTTAAAAAAGGCTTGGAACAGAAAAGCTGACTGCCCATACCTCTGTTCATACAGAAGAACATGCACGTTTTCCAAGCAGTAAGCAAGAACTTGTAAGCAAGAACCGTCTTTCTTCGTGTACTGGATTATCTGAAGTTCATTGTCTCCACTCAATGAAAAATCAAAATATTAAATTAATAATGCTTCAGAAATGAAATCTGAGGAAATTGGATGATTAGTGTAGCTGATTTTCCTCTCTCTTTTCTTTCTTTCTTTCTTTCTTTCTCTCTTTCTCTCTTTCTCTCTTTCTTTCTCTTTCTCTCTTTCTTTCTTTCTCTCTCTCTTTCTCTTTCTTTCTTTCTCTCTTTCTCTCTTTCTTTCTTTCTTTCTTTCTTTCTTAAAGTTTCACTAACTGCAAGATACAAGGTAGAAATCCAAAGACTTTCACATCACACTAGGTGAGAAAGCTGCTTTTACATTTTTGGAAACTTAGAATCAGATTTACTTGCTGAAGATCTTTTCCAAAAATATTCTTAAAGATGGGGTAAGTATTTGTAACATGGTGGTGAAGAAAGTATATTTATGTCTGACAATTTGAGATGGGCGCAGCACAAGCTGATACAGTGTACATGAGCCTGAGAACTCCTTTTGCCACCCATTGCACACTAGTTTATGGAAATGGTGAATGATTACTACATTTCAGATGAACTTCTTTAGTCACTGTTTGTACTCCTTAGGGTAAATTCCTTTTCTGAAACGTGGAAAGCAGTGACAGGTATGAAGCCAGTTAAGCTGATAACTGTAGAAGAAACTGCTGGAAATGTTTGGTGAGAAAGGAAGAACACATTGATTAGCCAAATGAGCCAGAAAATAAGGGTTAATCTTAGGTACAGGAAAGGGAAACACACACTATTAATTGCAAGTAAAATGCTAAAACCGAAGCAAAATCTCTTTGGATTACTTCATGAAACTGCTACATAAAGCGCAGATCATTTTAGGAATTTATGTAGAGTCAAGCGATGCCGATGCACATACATGATTTTTGTTCTTTCCATGGCACATAAATAGATCTTTGTTACTTATTCAACTTTTGTTCCTTGCCCTCAATACCACTTGATTTCAAGTAGGAATTCTACATCAAGAACAGATAGGGTCTCTACCCGCCTTTGAAATGGAAATGTAGAAGTCTCAGTGTGAAATTGTAAAAGTTCTTGATTTGCAGTCTGCTTGACCCACAGACTACATCTGAAAAGTGCTGGCATATGTGTTGGAAGCCTGGTGTTACACACCATCATAAAACAGCTCACTTCTACCACTGGTCTCTGCTGTAACAACTCACCATGAGTTTTTTAAAAAAATGTTTTGCTCTTACAGTGGGTATGTGTAGATTTAACATCAGACAGGCAACTGGGAATTGAGTATATATTGTGTATAATTATTCTGAATATTCATGAAATCTAGGGAAACACATTTAAGTCAATACTATGCACTTAAAACTGTGTGAAACTTCTTTTGGCTCCCTTGCAAACTCCCCAGTGCAGAACAGGTAGGCAGAAGCATACTGCTGCTCTGTAAATTGTACTGAGAAAGGTTTATTCCCATATACCTACGGTTCATTGCCAGTCTTTTCAATTCAGGGGTGAAAACAAAAGAATGGAAAAAAATAATAGCATCATTGCCTATCTCTTCCTTGAAGATATTAAAAATGTTCCAGAAAGCAGGACAGTAATGAGCTTTGCAGAGTAAACCCATAGAAAGAATCCTAACGCTGCAGTGCTAATCAATGTGGCCATGCCACTGATCACCACAAAACCAACCTGTTCCATTCCTGTTCTAGCTTAGAAAGACGCTTTCTTCGCACGGACTCCACAGACCAAGGCACCAAGCAGCTTCATGCTGCCCAGACAGGCATGCTCCTTGCAGTCACAGCAGGAAGCAATTAAGGGACTTCCGAGAAAATTAGGTGCCTCCAGACATGGCATTTGCTGACTTGGACCTTCCAGGCTATTACAGCAGTACAGAAAGACCTAAAACATAATTCAGCACCAGAAACATCGTGTGTCTTTAAGCCAAAATCTTTATCTTAATTCTAAATGTTATGCTGAAATGTAATCCTTCTTTATGTCACTGTTAATTACTGGTTTTACTACAAGTTGACATTTCTATGCAGCTCTGCAAACCAAGGCTGCAGATAGATATTAGACATAATTTTTCAGGCTGTGACAAGAAGAATAACTGCTGCTGGGCAAAGTGCCTGACGGATTGTTTAACATCCCCGTCCCAACCAGGGCTCGGAAGTGGTGGTGGATAGGAAAAAGCATCACCTGCAAACACAGCACATTAACCTGGAAGACACTGAAGGACAGCACATACGAATCTGCATATTGTCCTTATTCAGATTTGCACCATGTCTACATACAGCTGATCTCCATACTGGGGGAAAAAATAATGTATAGAAAAGCACAACAAAATGCTCAAAAAACCCGGATCCTTTTCGTTTTAAAAAGTTGTGTCGGTGGCTATGTCATTATTCTAAATAATTGAAAGATTACCGAAAATATTTTTGATTTTATCTGAGCCTGAGGTTCAACAAGAAAAGCTTCGCCGCGAGGCAGGCGCCTGGCAGGGCGGGTCCGGGGGCGGGCTCAGGCCGGCGCTGCGGGCGGGCCCCGGCAGGGGGCGCTGTGAGCTCAGGGCCGGCGGCGCGGCCGCGGCGGGGCTGGGTGACCCCGCGGGGGGCAGGAAGGCGTTCCGCAGCCTCTGCCCCGTGGATGCCTTGTACATCCATCAGCCTACACATGAAATGCTCATGTATACACACACCAGCACAAATAAGCACTTTTTATATAATAGCTATTAAAAAACAATAGGCATTTTGGTGAATCTACACACACACACATACACACAAAGAAAAGAAAAAGGGTTAATGAACACAAGAATTTACTATAAATGTTAAAAAGCATCACGGGGACATCAAGAGTTTTTGTTTGTTACGGCCATTCTTCTCTTTTCAGGAATGAATATCTGAGAATTTGAAACTAGAGAGTTTCTACCTGAAGGGTTTCTGCCTGAAACGTTTCTTGAAACGTATTTCAAGGTCTTTTATATCATGGTCTGTAATATATACTTTCCATAACATTTTCAGACTTTGACAAACTGATCTGCAATTTCAGTTTGGTTTTAGTTTTCTGATGACAGCCAAGATAAGTTGCGGGAATGTTTGTTTCTGTATCTATCAGTTTGGAACATCTGCAAAATCAATCAACTTTCACCAAAGGCAAACACAACTCAGAAGGCCAGTCCCTATTTTTCCTCTTGTACCAGGATTTCTGCATTACATATGAAATACAAAATGTACATAGTGTAGTGATTGGGCTAGTACCCCAGAGTTTTTGAGGTCTATTAGTACAACTAATTAATTGTCATTAATTGTCTTCCAGGTTCTTTACTATCATTCATATTACTCTATTAAAATGTTCTGGCTCTTCTGGGAGCAATATGTTGTATCCTGTTGTCAATATACCTACAAGACAGGCATTTTCCATTAAAGTTGTCACTCAGTTTTACTTGGAGTAAGTGATTACGTACAATTGATTTGATCAATTCCTTCAGGGCAATATGATAGAGCAATTGTTTTAACAACAATTTTGATTTTAGAGAATGTATGTCAAGCTTTAATGCTTTCATTTGGAGATTGTGTTCACCTGCAGTAAAACCAGGTACTTGGATCACTTGAGATCCAATTACCTCCAGAAACATCGACATTCTTTTACAATATGTTAACAGAAAAAGTATCAATTTATCATGATACCTAAGGAGATGCTGACACTTGATGCCACTTCCAGGAAAGGCACCATATGTGTTTGGGACATTAAAAAAATAAATACTGTGTAAGGTAAATAATCATAACTAACATGTGGAGTCACTGGCAAATACAAGCAGCAGGAATTAAAACCCTTTCTTATTGGTTTTTATAGTATAATCCAGCTACAGGCATCCCTCCACTTGTACTGTAGATACAAGTTAATGTTAAGGGAAACATTAGCAAAAAGTCAAGAATATTTACCATTTCCATCAGTCTTAAGTTGTGGTAACAGTCACACAATGTTGACTGCAGTAGCTGTAGTAAATAGTATATCTATGTAATTTGGACATTTTCCATCTTTACATGGTATTTCCAGGCACAGTTTGATAATTACAAATAAACTTATTGTGCAAAATTATCCATTGAAATGTTTATGTTAAAGGATTTCAGGAATGCATCAGGAATGCTCCCAATATGAATCATTCCAACCATTGCTTCCAACATGAGTTATTTGTATGTTACAGTTTATGTTTGGGGTTTTTTTTGTTGTTGGTTTTTTTTTTTCCCTACTGCTTGATTGATTTAATCTTAAACCCACAGAGGACCTTCCAGAAGATCATGTGTCTTCCTCTGCTTCACTCCTAATAAAAAGACATGTACAAACCCACATTCATTTCATTCTAATATTTGATTTTCAGCAAAAATCCCTGATAATAAGGTTTATCCTGTATGACTGTCCTTAAGAAAGTGTAGAATACAGTGCATGCATTGTAGTAAAATCTTGACTTATTTGCCTCAGTTAAAAGCTATGAGGATAGGAAAAAAAATATTAAAAAGCTAGCATAATAGGTACCAAACTTAGGTGGTCAAAATAATGTAATCTCCTCTCTTGGCCATAAGTTTTATGATTCTGTTGATGATCACAGAATCATAGAATGGTTTGGGCTGGAAGGGACTTTAAAGATCATTTAGTTCCACCCCCCCTGCCATGGGCAGGGACACCTTCCACCAGACCAGGTTGCTCACAGCCCCATCCAGCCTGGCCTGGAACACTTCCAGGGATGGGGCATCCACAGCTTCTCCGGGCAACCTGTGCCTGTGCCTCACCACCCTCACAGTGAAGAATTTCTTTCTTATAGCTAATCTAAATCTGCCCTCTTTCAGCTTAAAGCCATTACCGCTTGTCCTATGGCTAAAGGCCATTCTAAAAAGTCCCTCTCCAGCTTTCTTGTACTGGAAGGCTGCTATAAGGTCTCCGCAGAGCCTTCTCTTCTCCAGGATGAACAACCCCAACTCTGCCACTGTCAGCCTGTCTTCACAGGACAGGTGCTCCAGCCCTTGGATCATCTCTGTGGTCCTCCTCTGGACTCACTCCAACAGGTCCATGTCCTCCTTATGTTGGGGGTGCCAGAGCTGAATGCAGCGCTCCAGGTGGGGTCTCATGAGAGCAGAGTAGAAGGGGAGAATCACCTCCCTCAACCTGCTGGTCCCACTTCTGATGCAGCCCAGGATGCAGTTGGCTTTCTGGGATGCAAGCACACGTTGCCAGGTCATGTTGAGCTTCTTGTCAACCAATGACAATGATAAAGATATGAATTTTAATTAAAACCCACACTTTCACAGAATTTCTCCTGCAAAAGGTTTTTTTTGTCTATGGCAAAAGCTGGCTGAATTACATACAGACAAATAGAGACAGTAGGCAGAACAGTGTCATTTACACTCCAAGCCTGTAATCCAAATTTAAATGAAGAATAATGGCAAAGTTTGGGATTTTTCTGTTTGCCTGATTATTTGGACAGTTGAGAAAATCAAGAATTGAAAATAGAAGGTAGACTACTAAAAATTCTTTCGAACGAAGGAAAATATTTTTCCAACTATCAGAGAATTGAAACTAAAAATTCATTGCTTTTGTTTTCAGCCTTTGTATGGCCTGAGTTGTTTATAGCTAACTCGGACAAATGCCCTTGAAAGACAGAAATTCTGAAATGGCAAAACTGTATAGATGAAAGGACCTAATGAAAGCTATTTTCAGCTCTAAATCTTCTCATTTTGTATTTCAACAATTGAGGTCTACCCCTTTGTTGTAGTGGGGAGAGTTGAAATATAGTCATAGGAAAATCAGAGATGACTACTTCTTGTGTCCTCTTTGAATGCTGTGTAGATTAATCTCCATGAAGTGAACAGTATAAAGAGATATTGCCGAAGTCATGGGTAATTTTTAAACATCAAATCAAAGAAGATGAAACAATCTGAAAAAGGAATGTATCACATAAAGATGAAAACCTCTTATTGAAAGCCATGCACTGTGTGATGGATGTGCACAAACTTATTCAAAGCACACTTCGCCATGGCAATTTCTAGTAAACTATTATCTCCTTAGAAATGATGCTGTGATATTTTAGAATTTTCAGTAGCTGGAAAGACCTGTCAACACAGAATTGCACTTATTAGTGGTGCATCCTACAGGAGTGTGAGAGATTTTCATGGAAGAAAAATGCATGTAGGTCTGTATGAAATATTAAGGATACACAACAAACAGTGATTCTTCAATCACAGATGCTTCAATATGGATTATATTTATGTAAATATAATCTGGTTTGTTCTTGAAACAACCAGATTGAGGTCTTTCTTTCATTGTGATCATCACACTGACTTAGATTTTCAGTTCACTTTTTTGGTTTGGGTTTTTTATTAGTTTGTCTTTTTACTTAGTTCTCTATTTGGTTTCATAACAAGCAGCGTTTGCTGCTCAGTATTAAGAAGTTTGCTGAATTAACATAGTTTTCGAAATCAGATTGAGTATCAAAACAACTTGGACTTTGAATTATGGCTCGGGGTGGAGCAAATAATGGATAAATGTAGGAAATGGGAATTATCTCAGCTGTAAGGACTTACTTTGAAAGATAATTCCTAGAAGTATTTTATTAATCTAAGATTTAGTGGTTGGATATAATCAGTAAGAAATGTAGCTCATCAAAGTCATGGAGTACACATATGCAGTGCCATGCCATTAACAGTTTGGGTAGATCTTGCTCTTGCTTATTTGGTTGTCTTTTATCCCCAGCTTTTAGAAACTTCCTTTTTCACACAGGGTTATATTCTACATGTACCACCTCTGGCAACATATAGAAGGAAGATATAGCCATGTAGAGTAGTTGAATTAAATGACTGATTCAACTTTTTTCCAACATAAAATTTCTGTGGCACTGACTGTGTCTACTGTATCTGGGACAGATAGCCTGCTTAAACACTCAAAACTAGAAAAAATCAGAATATTTCGTGTCTGGTAAGCATGTGCAAGGTTTTATCTGGAGGCGAAAGGAGAATAAGAAAACCATTTGGGGATTGTGATAACTAAACAAGGAAGTATATTCAAGTCTGTAGGGACTGTATCAGTCTCAAAGTCTTTCCCAAAGCTGGAGGTCCACCAGTCTACCAGTTATCCTCTGATCTAATTTCTCCTGTAGATTAGTCTTTCCTGTGCTCCAGATGGTTACCCAATAATTGCTTATTCCAAGGCAGTGCTTTTGCACAGGTGAATGCACTAATGTGATTTGCCAAATGATCAACAGGTTTGTATCTTATTCCCATACCTTAGTACCAAATAGTTTCAACTGAAAACTTTTTCACTTTCTGAGAGCAATTTTAAGTAAAACTGCATTTTTTTGGAGAGAGGGATTTTTCTAGCAGTGACTCTGTGTGATTCTAAGAGTTGGCTACCTTACTCCCAACCTTTCCTCCAGCTGTAAACACAACTAGAGGCATATGATTTCCTCTCAGATATCTTTCAAATAACTCTGCTACTGTAGGATTAACCTTCAATTTCTCTTCCTTACTGTTCTTCCCTCCAAAGCGTAATTTGCCAAAAGGTAAGACTGTTGAATTTTCTTTCTACCTTGAACTGGGACATGAGAAAACAGCTGGCTTACATATGTGCTTCACTTTGGAGTTTAATTACTAAAATTCTCAAGATAGCTATGTATTTGAATTTGCTGAATTATTAAATAATGCTGCAGGGCAATGCAGTTGTTCATGGTCTGCCCATTTGAAAATATGATGGCAATTTTATCAACATTTTTAATAAATATTCATATGGCAATCTGAACAATTTCTGTCATAACTGAAGCAAGAATATTCATGGCTGTGTATTTGTCAGAATGCAGAACAAAATAATACAAAACCATTTTAATAAAAGGCAGTTTCCCCTTCAGCAGGATTTTAGTTGAAGTTTTCTTCCATTATTTATTTGAATCATTTAATAATCTGTTGCAGTCCAATTAAAAAGACAGATTGGACTGAACACATATTTGGAAAGACAAGGCACACCACTTCCTCCTGCTGTCAAAATTCTGTTTAATTAGCACTGAAATTTGCAGCTCCTACCTTTCCACCTAAATTACTGTACCCAGTTAAAATGCAATACATTTCCACACGTGAAATGCTTAAGATAATCGGGAAGAAGCAAGTTGTACCTTAGCTCAGAGTTTTCAGATTCACTTACATACCTAACTGAGTGCACTCACAAATAAACTCTTTACCACTATCAAAGAAGCAGATCACAGACCTGGCAATACGTTCAGATTTGTTCCAAGGCAATGAAGCTATTCAATAACTAAGGTGAGCTGAATCCATTACAATCTTGTTCTGAAAGCAAATCTGTTATTTTAATGTTCAGTGTGTGCAGCAGAGCCAGGCTGTAGGATGTGTGTGTATACATAAGAAAAAGCAAGAGGAAGAATCACTAAGTACAGAAACATTAAGACCCATATGTTCCCAACTGCTGCATGAGCTGGAAAATTGTCAGAAGCTGGGCAATACTGGTCTAACGATGTCACCTGCCTGAGCACGCGGGGTGCATGGCTTTAATGCTGCAGTCAAATTGCTGCATACGCTGCTGTTCAATGATAGTTGTGGAGGCATAGCCCACTCCACAAGTACCCTTCATCTTCTAGATGATTTTAGTGAAATGAATAGCATCTTTCTGCCCAGGAATTCCTACGGAGTTTGAGTGGGATGGCTTCCAGGACAAGAGGATGCTCTGCTGAGAAAGGTTGGTAGACTTTGGTATGGAGAATGAATCAGGAGCAAAAAGGTGAGGAAACACTGAGGGATAACATAATCTTTCTTTACAAATAACAGTTTCTTTGTGGTTTTGATAACCTGCCATTATCAGGAGTTTAAATTTCTATCTAGGTGCTAAGAATTTTAGTAAGTGGGAGCTGCACTGAAGCAGTTTGCCACCTGAGCACGTATTGGAGACTCCCATCTCCTTGTCTGATCCATCCAGCCACCACTAACTCTCCCTGCTGAACCTACTTCGTCTAGGATGGCAGTTGCAGGGCATAGGTTTATTCTTAAGGAATGTTTCTTGTGGAGCACCCTTGACACAGCTCGGGGACCTCAGCAGAAGCAGTATGGTGCCCAATTTTCAAGCACCAGTCACTCGTTGGCCCATAGTAACAGTCAAATTTATGTAAATACAACAGAGGACAAAATTTGTTCCTAGTTTGTTGCTAGAATATTATAAAATTGTTTCCATTGACATGTTCTAAAGCTCTTGCCCAGGTTTGTCCTTGAGAGGATTGAACCAAATTCTGTTTCCACTGAAAGACCCACCGTTTTGATGTGCATTGAACCAGAGCTCTTCCTAGAGCTGGGTAAAGAGTTCTTCAAGGTGAGTTGAACTGTGTAGCTTTGAAATATGTTTTTGTATTAGGAACTTGACAAGTATCACATTCCTACCTTGTGCATTCATTTTTTGAAATATAACTACAGTCAGATTCTAATATGCCAAACACCTATGCCTCTTTTTCCTGTCATCTATGAAGGAGTATTTTCTTGATATAGAAAACTGGCTGTCTTTTTTTTTTTTTTTTTTTTTCCCCTGAAAAACAAAACTATGGGTTCTAATTTGAGTGATAACATCACTTCAAAATGATAAATTGTCACTTTACCTGGGAAAATTCAGAATTGCTAAGAATAACAGACTCCAATAGAGATGTAACTTGGAGGAAAAACTTCTATGACAGCAGGTTTTTTTGATGTGCTTGTAAGCACATTAAATAAGACACTGATAAGGCTAAATTGATCCTCCCATCAGAAATTACAAGTCCTTGTATTTTATTTGAAACAGAAAGAAAAGGAGTTGATTGTCTTTAATTTTCATTTGTGTTCACAGCTCTGATCTGACATTGCAATTTGTTTCTATATGAAGTGCCCCGAAATTAAGGGGGACGAGCATATTAGTGAAAAGCAAATAGACTGAAATAACTTCTTTGACTTAAATGACAGGTACTGTTCCGTACACAGGATGTAGATGTTAAGGATGAAATCTAGTTGCATGAATTGCACGTGGTGAAACTGCCTATATTTACAGGTGGCCAGGGCCATCTGGTGTACTTAGCATATCCATGGGACTGGGAGAAAATCACAGAAATATAGGAGATGCTCAGCTCTGTGCCAAGACTTGCCTTTAAGTTCACCTCAAGTTAATTTCTCTTAAACCCACCTTCAATTTAACCTCACCTGAAAGAAACACAGAAGGCTTGATTCAATGGACTAAACCAGGCACCTAGTGCCATTTGAGATGCCCTAGGGCATTTGGTACGTGCACATGTGTCTGGCAGGTGTGACACAGGACAAACAGGATGCTGTTCTGGAGCAGCTGGATGCTACACACTGTGCCTGAGGGCATCTCAAATGACAGTAAATTCCATTTTTAGACAACTGAATTTGCTGCTTATTGCCCCCAAAAAACTTTCAAAAGCATTAGCCACAATAATGTATTGTAATATAGTAAAAGGGCACACTTAACCAAGGAATTTTCATGTGAATTACTCCAAAATAAAAACTGGATTTTGTTAACAGATGGATTATTTTCCCATTGTTATCTTAATGTTGTTCCAAAGCATGTTCAGTACATTCAGGGTACTTTACAGTCCTCATTGCCAATGACAACTCGCAAACAGCAAGCAAGAGGGTTTTGCATTGCCCGATTCTGCACAGCAGTGAGTTTCACATAGCCAACAGATCAGCACTCGCCCATACGCCACCACTAAGAGCTCAGGTAGGGCTGGAAACAATTTTATGAGATTCCTTTGAGTTCACTAAACAGAATGTCTTCATTAATTGTTAATTGTGCTTCCATTCTCAGCACTGATGCTGTGGAAATGAATGACCCCGATGTAGACAGAGCTGAAGCAAAGGCTGGTGACTGCTGCAAGAGCCTCTGAGCACTTGTGTGCTTCTACCACCGTTTGTCAGGAGAAAGGGCTAAGCAGTTACGTACCAAAAGAGGTCTAGCAGAAAAGCTATTTAACATGAAGTCTATGAATCCATGTTTTAACATGGACTACACCCTAGATAATTCATGTTTTGTTTTGTTTTGCCTCCTGGTTATGTGACTCATACTTTAGGAGATTTTGAAAGTTTATTTCAGCCAGATTCTCCCATCAGTTACAATATTATAGATCAAGAATAACTTTCAATGAACTAACTCACTAGTGTAAAATAAGCAAAACCAAGGGAAGAAATAAAATAATTTTAGATTGCCTACTTGCCTTCTATCCATTTACCAGTATGCCACTAAATCCCTTCCGAATCTGTTTTATCTTCTAGTTAGCAGCTTCTCAATTAAAGAATGTAATTTTGCCCTGCTATTCTTAGATCCCTAGAATCATCTATAAAGCCTGACTTCAGTATTTTATAAACTAGCTGGTTGACAATCCACTTCCACTGAGCAGTTTTCATTAATGTAAATAATTTAAACAAATTAAGCATTCTGCCTTTATCAGGTTTGAGAATTACAGTTCTAAATGCCTTCAGATTTACCCAGCAGGATACTTAATAGTAATACAAGAAGGATGCAAATCAGCGAGTTAACAGAGTTAAAACAGGTAAATTAAAGAACCTTGAAGGTTGAGAAAGTCATGGCAAAATATTAAACTGAAAAAGCTCAATACTGGTGATGTGACACTTTTGAAGAGAGGTTCTAAGTGTATGCATACATTTAAAGGGTAAAATATCTGCTATGTAGAAAGCTGCTTTATAGCAGTGCCAGGGTAAAAAGCACAGGATAAAGCCTGGGACAGTATAGGGACAAAGCATTTCCCACAGAAGGGATCCAGTTATGGTAAAAGAAAAAGAAATTAAAAAAGGTTATTACTTTCTTTAGGAAACACAGAAAAACCTTAAACAAAAGAGACTCTCTGCTCTAAGAACTATGCCGCATTGTAATGAGAAACATTAATTCCCCTCAACCTGAATTACAGGAATCTGAAGAAAAAAATCAGTAAACCAAATTATTAGTATCTCAAAAGTTAAAAATCTCACAGCCCAAGCAAAGACCTACACTGAAAAAGAAAAATGCCAAAAAGAAGAAAATGCCTGGGCCCTCTTTGAATTCCTTTAGGAATTTCTTTGTTGTTATTGTTTAGCATTAAAGATGATCAGATACTATGATAATAGAGTATAAAACTATATTGGGAGTTATTTTTAAGATAGTAGCAGTGAGACTGGCTAAACAAAATGTAAATCTGATTATCTGAATTCTCCCAAAGGTTGTTGTTTCTGCCACATCAAAAAGAAAGCAAAATAAGACAAGCATGCACTAGAAAAACTTTCAAGAACATCTTGTAGGGGAAAAATCCTTGACAGACTTGAGGACAGAAGATACGACCTTAAGGGCCAACTTCCAAAGGACTTTCAGCTTTGGCTGTAAATTGAGCATGATGTCTGCAGGCACAAACAGGATCTATGCTTGCAGACAAAGTTTTGCAATGTTCTCCGATCACTGCTGGGTCAGTCACTTGCATGCAGCAGATCTGCAAGAGGCCATTAAGGACTCTTGTAAAGTTGGTATGACAGGTCATTGAACAGTTTATAGCATTAACATATTCAGGAATGTTCCACACTCTACATCCAGCAAGACAGTTTCCATCAGCAAGTGCAGATAACTCTTAAGTAATGAGTTTACTCCATCAGCAGGCTCACAGTTCTGCACTACTAGGAAAATTATGCCATTATTTATTTATAATACTAACTTTAATTTCATTGCAGCCTTGTCTTCAACGTACCTTTTTCTTTGTAGCTCCCCAAAACCTTTTCCTCTTTTTCTCCTGGTCTATCATGCTGGTCTTTCTTTCTGCCCTCCTACTCCAGCTGAAAGCATCTGTTCTGAGTCTGCAAGAGGCTGCAGGTTTTACTGTGCTTTCTGGCACCCTTAAACTGTGGCTTTATTTTCAAAAATAGTTAAGCTGGAAGAATGCAAACTCTTTATTCAGTTTCCTTATATAGAAATTTCAGCTTTCAATTTCCTGCTGTTATTGACAAGCACCACAGGATATTCTGGCACACTCATGGAACAGATGCCATTAGTCGGAGAGGAAGGTTGTACAAACAGAAGTTGGAGTGTTTTGATCACAAAGCGTGCTTTTTCTTGTGATGCTGCAATGGCTCTTTTAATTAGCTAGTTTTGGGAGACTTGTCTCATCACCTAGAATTGATGCAAGGAGGTAACCTGAGATTTTCAGCAGTGGGTGGCAGAGATGTGTGCAATGGAGATGCACAGGGAGCTGCAGGGCATGGATACACAGCACAAGCAGGCCCCACCAAAGCTTCCTGAAAAATACTTAAACGCCCCCAAAATCAGCTAGGGAAAGCCCTGGTCTTAACATTTTATTGTCCTCACACTGTCATGCGGAAGGAGCACTCGGAGGGAGCTCTGAAGGACCATCCTGTTTCTCCTGCTAGTGGATTCCTCTCCCATACATGGCCTCACTGCAATTAGTCAAGGCACGTATAAGGCGATCAGATTGAACAGCAGAACTACAGTGTGGCTTGTTGCATTAAAGAAGCCACCGCTATCACTTTAAATAACCAGTTTCAGGTGGTGATTCATTTCAAGCCCCTGCTTTCCTCCAGCAAGCACTGCAAAATCCACACTGTAGAAATGACATCACCATTCAAGCACAAGCCCAGCCTCCTTGCCTTTCCTCTGTCCTCGGTGCAACCACTGCTGTTCTGACGCTCATACCATAGCCTGTGCTTTCTTTGTATCCAGTCTTGCCATTAAAACGTATTGAGAGATCACTGTGTTGCTAATTCATTTTTTTGTTCTACCTACCCTCCAAAGACTTTCTCAGGGTGCAGTGAGGGCTGGCTGTTCCCTAAGGGTTACAATTGCACTACACAATGCTAAAACCTCAGAATTAAGAAGAAATCTTAGCTAGAAGTAACATGCAAAAATGAGGCAAGTGTGGAAAAGACCATCAAGAAGTTGTGCCAAAGATCAAACCGTAACTGAAGTAACTGTATAGCTTTATTTTTAATTAGCAAAGAAAAAATATTTTCTTACATTTCATTTTATTACACACAGCATATCTGCAAAACACTAGTGGTTTTTAAAAGCGAACACACAGCCTCATCAATTGTTCATGCTTCCCTTTTTTTTATATCATGACAATGGAAGCTGTAATATGGGACAGAGAAGCATCCTCAGCAGACAGAGGAGATGATGCTGTGACTTTACTAAATCAACGACACAAATGCAGCACACATAGCAAAGTGTACAGCCAGTGTTTAACATGCAGCAGCATTCAGCCCCATCCAGGCACTGTCCTCCTTGGTGGGAAAAGTGGGAGCTTTATGGCCGGCTCACATGCACAGTCCCTCTGATCTGGCAGTTTCATATAGCTCACTGCATCCTGTACAGCTGCCTGCTTGTTTTCTTCAATGGGCCATGGTTTTCTATTCTTCATACCAGTCAGGTGCAAGCTGAATATTTCATGGCAGGGAAAGTTATATATTAATGGTGTAAGCATTTTTTCTGGTACACATAATGGAAAATTAAAATGTTTGCAGTACACTTGCATAGTGTGTGATTAGGAGCATGGGGCAGTATGGTGATGTGCTGAAGGAAAAGCCTAAAGCAATGGAAACGCCGATTTCTTCCTATGTATTTCTGACACCATGACATCATTACACTACCAGATAGAGGAGCTGCTGTTGCTCTCACTGGTAATCTCCTAGTTAGTACATGCACAGTCAGCGTGGTCTAATGACAGCTGTTTGCACCCACATCAGTGGCCACAGGCATTGGCATCAGTATAGATAACTGTATAATATTTGCTGTACTATGCACATCGTTAGGCAGAGTTCATCATTACCAAGGGAGAAACCCTCCAGACCTGCTGGGTAGGCAGGGATCCTGTCCTGGGTTCTTGGGACCAGCTTTCCATTGCAGGCACCTTGCATCTAAAGAACACCGACAGGATTTAGATTGTGAATGGCTTCATTTCTGTGAATAACCTTCTTTATCCTTTGGGTAAATAATAAAGTTTAGCAGCTTAAGATAAGACTCACATTGCTGACACTTTGGAGTTTTCCCTACAGAAAAGAAAATCAGCAAGGAAAGGAAGCCGCTGTTCTCAGGGCTGTGGGCTATACTGAAATGCATCTCACCTATCACTGCAGCATCATCTCCCCAGGCCCATTAGACTTGCTAAGTGCTATCTGCAGGTCTGCTCAGGAGCACTGAGAGTAGAAGCTTTTGTTACTATCTGGTCCCACTGAAAGTAACAGAAATAGATGTTGCAGCCTAGAAAAAAAACTGTAGGAATATGAATGAAATTAACTCCATCTTGTCTAGTAATCATTTAGTCATTTTTAAGAATAAGAATTTCTCTCAGGATTCTCCTTCAGTGTCCTCCAAAGTCTTAAGCAAATATTCATTAGCTAAATAACTAGTTTAGATTTACTGTTTTATCCTGAAGGCCTAGGCAAATTTAGGCTTTGCTGGTTTTCATTCCTGTGCCACCCTACTTTGTACAGCCAGATTCAGTTCATATGGGGACATTAATACCACCAACCCTATCTTCAAAATATATGAAATCACTGTTAAACCACCGCACAGTAAGTTATATTTTCATGTAAAATTAGTTTCTTTTTCCTTACTGTTAATGAAGCCATTTAAAGCATCCTTCAGTAACACAGTGAAAACAGTCTATAGAGTGATCCTTCCCTTAACACAAGTTATCTGTTGTCACACATGCAGAGAGGAAAGAACAACGCAGTGAAGCAAAATGCCTGTTCAGGAGGAGTACACCTATGGTTCAGCAAGCAGGGTATTGCTTTTACAAAGCACACCCAGTCATCTTTCTTTAAATGTCTGTAAAAGAATTAATAAACTTTGTTTTCAGTGCTGTTTCGGCTTTTTAAGAGTTACAGTCAGTGAGGCACCTTGCCGCTGTGCTGCAACTCTGGCTGCTCAGTGCCTGCAGACACATCTGTCTGGCTGATTTCATGCTTCCCTCTTCTCCCTCACTTCAGCAGACCACCAGACCACAACCACAGGCACAGTGGGGAAATGTTCCTGTGATGTGGTTTCTGAAATTTGGCTCAGTTTTCCTTCACTTGGCAAAGGCTTACTCATTTCCATGTTCTGAGCCAATCCTGTTCCCAGTCAGTGATAGCTGTGTGAATACATTTGAGTGTTGAATTTGGCTTTTTGTGTTCAGCTGGTTTCACAATGACTCTTTCTGACTCAGCGCTCTTTCTGGCAAATAAATTCAATTTTTAGTAAGCAGAGTTGCCAATTAGCATGGTTTTTTTATTAGTAAGTAGACCTACTCCTACTTTAATTTGATTTTATGTTTTCTTAAATTTAAAATAAAAACTGTATTACTCAGAACTGTTTAGAGTTGACACCAGATTAAATTTTCAGCTGTAAGTAACATATTGTTCAGCCTTAATATCTCTCAGTGATGCCCGGTTCCTCCTGTAAGTAGTTTTAAAGTTACTTACATAATAGGTTTTCAAAAGCAAAATCATTTCTAAACATATCCTTTCCAGAATGCAGACATTGACAGCTGTATAAAGCTGTATCATAAAAATGCCTGGCAGGTCCCTGGTCCAGCCCCACTGCAGCACGCTGAGCACTGAGGTCAGACTGGGCTGCTCTGGTGACATTAAACAGAACAGGTCCCAAGGCAGAACCCTGTGGCACTCCACACAACCCATTAATCACTGTCCTTTGAACCCAACCATCCAACTTCTTTTTAAATGACTAGCTGTCCACCCGTCCACACTGTGATGTCCCAGTTTAGTTACAAGCACATTGTAGGAGACACTGTTGGAAGCCTTGCTAAAGTCCAGGTAAATGACATCCACTGCTCTCCCTGGTCCACAAAATTAGCATTTTAACACAGAAGTCAATCAGGCTGGTCAGGTATGATTATTCCCTGGAAAATCTATGATGACTGTTGCCAATCACTTCCTTCTCCTTCACATGCCTAGAAATGTCTTTCAAAAGGACTTGCTCCATTGTTTTCCCAGGAATTAGTGTTCTGGAGACTACTCTATTGGTAGAAATTTTTCTGACTTCCACTTAAAAGAAAATGTACTGCATTTCCTTCTATGCTACTATTTTAAATTTTAATATTTCAAATCTTCAGAGCGGATACAACATTTGGTTAATCACTCAACTTCATTTTAAGTTGGTGTCTTCAGGAATCCCATTAATTAAATTCCACTTTTTTCATAAGAACTTTTGTCCATTGCTTAACAATGGAATTTAAGGCTTGAGCTAAAAGACCCCACTGAAGCTGCTTAAATCTGTGAATGTAGCTGAGGGAAGATTTTTTTTTCCAGAAGACAAGTGGTGACCATAATTCATTCATTTGAATTCATTATCAAAACAACTACTTTCATTTCATATATTATTAGAATTGTAAACATACATTTATTTGCATATGTTTAACTGTCTATGTTAAAGAAACTTGAGTTATAGTTTGAAATGTTAAATGTGAAAAAGTTAGGAAGTATTACCTTTAACACTGCTTTGTGTATTAAACCTGTGTTGGGGTATATGCCCAATCCTAGTACGCAAGAGTGCCTACTGAGTTGTCTGAAAGCTAGTTTTGCAGGAAAAATTTGCTTGAAATTTCCAAATGCCAACTCAGAAAATACAGATTTCTTACAGCATATGGCTTCTTGTTTGTTCCTGTTCTTTTTAGGCTGTGATTGTAAAATGTGACTGGGACTGTCTTCCTATTCTGTGTTTAGACAGCATCTGAGGCAACATAGCCCTCGTGAATGGCTGAGGCTCCTAGCAATAGTGAAAGGGAAGGCTACGTAACAGATAGACATACCTAGCTGCTAGGTTTTGAGATGTTTCTAGGTTATGTGTCACTGCCCAAACTGATTTTGCCATAACTTCCTTCCTTCCTTTCTCCATACCCATATAGTTTCCTCTGATGCAATGGGGACTGCAATTATCTGGTTTGCCCCCGGGCCTGGGAGATAGTCAACAAGAACTCAGATTTCCTTCTCCCTTTGTCTCTCTCTCTCTCTCTATATCATACTGCAGGGAAATACAAGGATTTTGGGGGGATCCTGCAGCAGATTTGGAGATAGATCTCATTCCACTGTTTTAACAGTGTATTTTGGCATCATACATGGATTGTATTAGAAAGAAAAACTGTTTTCTGCTTTGACTTCTGAATCAGCCCAGCCACAGAGCTTCATGGTTTGTGAATATTTCAGCTTGCTATCATAGTTTGTTCTTGTGGTGCATGTGTGAAAGAAGGAAAACTGCAATATCAGGCACTTACAATCTCAGCAGAAGCTCACCAGGATTTAACAAGAGAAAGAAGAAATATTTCATTAACTGTTAAGCACTCCTCAAAATCCTCCTGTAAATACTATGGGGAAAAAAACCACTAAAGTCTTATAGAAAAAGCTGTAAGAATGTTAATAATGGAAAGTGTTGAAAAGCCAGGATATAGCATCCCTATTTCCCCAAGTCCCCTAATAATAAGGGCAGACAGCATCCTAATACCTTGTAGTTAGGAAGATTTAGCTGAGTTTCAATACAGTAAAAGGGGAGCAACTCTTAAATACATTTCTGAAGTCTATCTGCAACTGTGCCATTAGCCAACACAAATAAGGATGTGGTTCAGCAATATTCACCGTTGTATTCATTAAAGAACAGGCTTTATTTGGCTTAAATTACAACTAGAATTTGATAAAGCATAGATTATGAGCCAACAGGTAAAAGTCAATGCCTAGAATAATCTTATTGAATCAAATTCAATGGTGTGGTCTCCAAAGGTGCATTTGTTCAACAATTTTTAAAACAAAATGGACAAAAGTGCAAAAGAAGCTGGTTTATAGCATTTCATTTAAAATCAATAGTGACTTCTACAAATATCAACAACCTCTTGAGCACCAAGTATTATCAGCAAATGTCTCAGCAGAAAATATTTAACTCCAGAAAATAACTTTATTTTCCATTCAGTTCACATCTCCATCCTTCCATTCCTCCCCCCACCCCCATGTAATCTGTTAATAATTTTTTAAGAAGATGGTTTTAAACAAGACACAGGAAAAAAAAATCCTGCATATCCCTTTACCTTCTGTCTATGGCTAAACAACCCAGTCTGATCATTCAGGTTGTTTAGCTTTTGACTACCTCCTGATTTTCTTAGACTTGAAACAATTTTTATCATCTCTCTTGCGTATTTCAGTGGTGTCTCCTTTTCTCCCTTATATAAACTGCTGCAGGCCACTATCCACATAGTGTCAGAACATTTAGACTCCAAGAAAGTTGGTAATTTTATCTTTCCAGCTTTAAAGCCTTACATTTAGTAGGGATCTTTTCTCCAAATGTTGGTTCTCAGAGCCATATCCAGGCTACTACTGAAAAGATATCCAACACGGATCTTGATAAGCAGGTTAAACAAACAAAAAAACCACCTCACTGAAATAAAGGGAGACTGCTAAGTAGGCTCCTTATTCTCCAACAAATTTAGTAAGTGAAGTTGCTTGTGTCTTCTGTGCTGGCTCCAATTCAGTCAATGCTGAACAAATGGCTTATCTGCTACATATTACCATTCTTAGACTGTGTGACTTCTGGCTGTCTAAACCAGCAAAATTATCATTGCTGCAGCCACCCCTTTTCTCCTTGATGAAGGATCATACTGATATGTTTTTGAAACTAAATTATTTTGAACGTGTAAGTTGTCAGAGATACAGAGAAAGAAAATTTCCACAGTTGAGAAATTATAATAAAACAAGAGAAAAGGATTATAAATATCAACCAACAAAACATAATTTGTGGATCAACTTGCACAGATTTTGTACTATCTTAATTTGACACATAGTTTAAAGCATAGATCCAGCACATGACACACAAGGATTTAAAACCATGAGATTCTAGTTATTAGGAAGAAGTAAAAGACCCCAGAGGATATTCTGATATAGTTTCAAAAGCTGGAAACATTGCAAAATTGCATCTCAAGGTCAGAAGTGACTGGCAAAAAACATTTACAGAGGAAAGATCTTGTGAGAGTTAAGCCAAGAACTCATGAATACTTGGGTGTGCACAGTTAGGAGATATATGCCAAGAAGAAATTTAGGAGCTCCAAGTTTTGCAAAGTAATTTCTTCAATAGTTCATTAAAAACATTAGTGTAAGATGCTTACCTTGTTACACCAAATCACCAGTCAAATGTTGAAATTTGGACAGGACAACATGGCTAATAGGTCGAGAGTTTTAAAATTAATTTCAGTATGCTGAAAAATATTACTAAATGAAGAAGAGATCCAGTGAAGGGTAACCGAAATGGTCAGAAGGCTGGGACCAATTATAAGCTACAAAAGTGCTAATTACATCAAATTAAGCAAACGGTTGACTGAGGGGTAATGTAACCAGTTATTGATATTATTTTTAAAATGTGAACCTCAATATGATATGGATAAAGTCATGCTGGGAAAATTTGGCTAAATATCAGTAAAAAGTGAGAATGAGCATTTTCTGGTTTTCCTGATCACAAATAAAGGAAGTTGCCTGGCCTGGGAATATTTGGTACATGAGGCATTAAAAAAAAAAGAAAAAAAAAAGTGGTGGATTTCAAAAAAATGGAAAATTCTGAATATTACCATCTCTGAAAAGTTAATTACATTTTAAATAGCTCAAGACATGAGTCAAGAAAGAGCTCCTCACTGTTGCTGTAGTTACCACTGACCATAACAGCAAACAAGTGTTCTGGGGAATTAGGGCGAGCCATGGCATTTCTCTGACTTGCTGGACAGAGATGGTACAGAAAGAAATTCTGACTAACAGAACCCGTCCTACGGTCGTATGGCCATTATCCAAACCTCTCCAAAATCATCAGGAGTCTGGCCACTGGCTTAGACTCAGATGTTCTCTCATAGCGAAATGAACTTATGGCTAGCACCCAAAGTTCAGGAAAGCTCAGAGGAGAAGGTCCTGACATTTCTGTCTAACAAAAGGGAAAAAAAAAATAGTAAGGGCAGTGGCCAGGGAGACCTTGTAAAGAATAGCAACTTAGGGGCTTTCTCCCCTGAGGCATGCCTAAAGTAATGATGCACGCTGGGGCGCTGCTCCAAACTGCTAGGGAAGGGAAGAGGGATTGCAGGAGGCTGGGCCGAGGAGGAGGCAGGAAGGAAAGCCTGGCACAGTGGAAGGAAATGAAGAACGCAGGTGGCAGCCCTTCCACAGAGTTCTGATAAGAGCTACAGGGATTTAAGATCCTCCAAGTATCTTATGAATCTCTCCCACTTTTCTATTTCCATTACAAATTCAAGCAAACCAGAAATCAAAAAAGCAGAGAAGACAAAGAGGAAAGGCTTTTTTTTGGTGGCAAGAGGAAGTCAGTAGGCCGATTAAGAGTGGAACAAAAATAATAATGCAAACGACAGGCATAAAATGCACTCTCCTATATTTTGCTACTGTAGTAGCATATGCTGTAATACTGTGAACTTCAAGGCTGTTAGGAACCCAAAGCTTCTCTGAACTACTGTAAATATTGTGAGAAAGAGACTGGAAATATTGTGAAATGTATATGACATAATAAGTGAGGGGAAAGAAAGATATGTTCTTGTGTTTGATCTTTTTCAAGAGACAACGACATTTGGTTGTTTCTCATCCAAGCACCAAAAGCAATAACCACTAGGTGTCAGAGAGATGTATTCCTGAATCTGATATAATCAGATGTCGTACTGAACCAGAACATGGAGAGTGAGAAATGGTGTGGCAGCAAGTGGTGTGCACCTGGTGGGCAGTCCAAAGCAGGACAGTCCCCTCCCTCCCTCCGCCACTGTCTCCAGTGACACACACTCAGCAGCACACAACCAGCCACCCAGAAGGGACCCACCTCAGACTAGCCACTTTGTTTGCCCCCAACAGATGCGACCGACTTCACGTGGTGAAAATGAAAATTTGGAGCATGTCACACATTCTGTCCTCCAATTCAGTTTTAGGGATTTTAATGTTGTTCCCTGTCATGGGGCTTGTGCTTTCACAGAGGTGGAGATACAAGCCTGCAACTGATTCTGCCACTGAAAAAATAGCATGACATGTGACAGTCCCTCACACGTGTTGTACTGTTGGAGGCACAGAGAAACCACACACTACAAGCACTTCCAGTTAGTTCAATAAAATTTATTCTTCCTCCCCAGCGGGATACAGAGTTTTAAGTTAAATATCTTTTTCCCAAAAGTATCTATCTACCTATTACATTAGATGAGAGACACAGCTAAACGGAGGGACGTTCCTAACAAAGCAAATAAATCAAAGTGAAAAGCAAAAAGTGACCCGACTTATTAATGAAGGCCAATTTTGTTAATTTGATTAAATCAGGAAATATTGCTATAATGATGAATAGCTATATCTATATATATTGATAAGTTAACACTGAAAAGAAGGTTTTTGCTCAGGAAAAAAAATGTTTCTTATTATGGATCCTTCACTTTAACCAGAAATACGATTAAACACGGGCATGGAATAAATGGTCCTGTTTTACCCAGGAGATTCCACCTGCATGGATGAAGCAGAGTGGGCAGTCTTAGGAAGGGATTAGGAGAAGAGGTGGAAACAGAACATCCACATCAGAAAACTGGTGACATCCATAATAATAATAAGCTTGCACTAACAATGTTTTAACCTAAGACTGTACAGAGACTGGTTTAAAATGTGTCTTCCTGGGAGGTGGTGAGTCTCGCCAGTCACAGATCAACTTTGTAGCTACTGCTGCAGGGACAGTCCCTCACCCGCGCATGTGCCATGTTCTGTGTGACAGGTGCTGCTCATGGCTGTCACCAGCAGTGACTTCAGTGGAAGGGTTTTGCCTCCCTTCCCCTGCCAGCCAGTTGAAGCAAAAATATTTATTCAAATGGGATAAGCAGTAGAAACACGTTTTGGAAGAAATAGAAATTCAGTTTATTAGGACTGTGGAAACACAGTGCCAGACATGTAAAAGTATATAATCAAGCCACTTAGGTCCAGCCATAACATTTAGATTCTATTTAATCCTAATGTATTTTTGTAACTGTTTTTTTGATGAATCAGCTTTTTAAAAGTCTTTACATAAACTGTTCCTTGGATTTATATGCAAAAACTACGATTTGTAAACCTAAATGCTGGCATATATGCCTCCCTCAGTTTATAAGTAGCCTAACTATTTACCTTTCATATTATTCCTAGATCTTTTGGTGGTAAATAGCATCCAAAGAAAGGAAAGTGCTACCTTTTGGTACATCATTAAAATAAACAGGCTTGAGGATCACAAAAGTCTCTCTGCTAACATGCTGGCAAGATGGTGAATCTGAACAAGATGGGTTAGCTCAATTTTGTTCAGATTATTTACTTAGCATATGCAATAAGGACAGTTTGGGAAATTATTTGCATTATAAATGAGCTAATTAAAAGATCGCTAGTGTGTCAAGTCATTTCATCTCTTGATAGAAATGGTACTCTTGGCTGGAACAGAAGCGAGATATCTGAATAGCATCAAATTCAAAACAAGCAACAAAGCAACCTTGTAAAGATCTGCTAAGCTTCCCTACCAGGTCAGGAAGAGGTAAGACTGGGATGGGGACTGCAGACATCCTTCTGCTTAGGAAAGAAGGATTTCCTATTCTCTTCCGTTCTACAAAAAGGGAAAAAGCCTTTCACCTTCTTGTGTGCCATGTGTTGCTCCCACAGTACTGGACACTCCTTAAACTTCTTAAGAGACTTCTACCTACTTTCATGGAAACTTCCACATTTATATAATTTCCCTTGCACTACAGACATCTTCATCCCTGTCCAGTAGCCTGGAGTGGTAAAAAAAGTAAGACCACAGAAAACAAAAGTCACAGTCTGAGTTGACAGAAAGAGCACCAAGAGAAAGATTAGGCATAGTAAAGAGCCCAGAGATAGCCAGTTAGAGAAAAAAGTTCCTAACCTCATCTTTTAAGAGGAACAGAGGTTCAGACTTCATCTCATTTCCAAATCTCAGATTTCTAAGAGATTTTCCCACACCCTATATTGCAGGTGACAATCAAAGCTATAGTTTCAGTGAAGTATCTGTAATATTCATGCTGCATTTTGGTGCAGCCTACAACTAAGTGCTCATACAGAGGCCGAGTCATTCAGCTTTGTTTATGTATTTCTCATTGTAAAGATTCACAAAACTCTCCCTCTGAATAAAAATCTACTGAACATAAAGAAAGAAAAAATCCCTCCAACAGCTATGCTATATGCAATACTGCAGCCCTAACATCAACTCACACCATTTCACCTATTACATCCTATATAAACACCCTCAACAATGTGTTTGAAATGCAAGCATACAGGATAAACCATAATGAAATAATATGCTATATATTTATATAGTACAATATAACAAAGAAAAAGCAATATTTTTTCTTTCTCATCAGAAAATTAAGCGTTCTTTAAACAGGCACTAAAAATATTCAGGATTTAAGGAATCAGACATTTTAAAATGTTAAGACAAAGCTCTATATGACACTAAAAAAAGCTAGCAAATGTAACAAGGTTTACCTGAAGAGACTTTTAGCTCATTCCCCCATCTGTTCTTTAAATCTACTTTGTCCCTTGGTGGTGCAGAAGCAAATTAGCGACATGGGAAAAGTACTAGGGAAAACAGAAGGTGTACATTAATTTCACACCTAATTATTAATTAACTTGCTCAGGCTCTGCTGGAATAATCAGCACTTGAACAGCTTCACTTGTTCCCAATGAGCCACTGCAGTGTCTGTTTAAAATTCCAGGGGGGTCACAGTTGCAGCAGGCTGAATAGTAATGATTGCAGGAAGCCTGAGCCTAGCCCTGGCCCTCCTTCCATAGGATCTGCACCACATGCTTTTATAGTACCAAGCACGAGTGGGTCACTAACACTAGGGCAGATAGATGTGATTTCTTTCTGATGGTTGAGTTACACTAGCATAAAACTGAAGAGAAAGGATTCAAGTGAAGTAGCTCCATTGGTCTTGTGTTGCTGTAAAATCATGAGTGTTAAAACAAAGCCAGTGTTACTGGAATTGGAGAAATTATGCAGGACAAATTAATCTGCATAATGTATTATAAGCCAAGGCTTTGGTGCTCTGATACAAGTAATAGTGTGGTATTGGGAGATGATAGGCTCTACTAACTTACTAAATAACACCCAAATCATCTTTGACAGACAGATGTGAAGGCTGGCTGAAATTTTCCTATGTGTTGCCTCGCTTTCAGATTAAACTTTTAAAATACAGCATATATAACCAGTTCCTTGCACATTTGATCCAGATTGCCTTTCACTCCCTTCTGTACCCTATATAGGTTGTAATTTGCTATAATATGTCTGATAAAAAGCCTTTAATTTATAGAAATTAAGTGAGAATTTGAAAAAGAGCATTATGCTTATATAGATATGACACATCTTCCATATTCTGCCCTTTTGTTATCCTAGGTATCAGAAATTGGTATAAGAACTGTCATAGATATAGAGAGAACTGTGTAGAGAAAGAGGCACATGTGAAAAATGGAAGCCATTTAGGACCAGATTCAGAAGGAACTCTGGTATAAACAGGACTTGGTAAACTTTATACCCCAAACTGAAAATTAGGATGCAGTCTCCTGTTTGGCTCTGAAAATCCCAGATGCCTGCACACCTTCTCCCCTCCTATATCACAGTGCTCACTGATACTACCTAGCTCAGCCCTAGAAATTGGGAATTGAACACAAACCTGAACAAAATAGGAGAATTTTATACTTGGTGAGGAGCAGGCTGAGCAGGACTTTCCTGTTTTCCTGCTGAGGATTTGCAAAGGCAGTCAGGATCTGCCAAAGAGGGAAGGAAAGTTGATAAGGAAGAGCTTGGCTCTGCAGAGTCACTAGGACACTTGGGTAGGAGTGAGATGATGGGACTGTCACTACTGTCAGGACTGATTATGCATTTTATATTAAACAGTTACTGGACTTACGAGTAATAAAAGGAAAAGTACTGCCAGTCCCACATCAGTACTTAACCACAATGCAACAGTCAAGCTCCATCTCTGCATCCACTTTTCAGCTACAGGAATTTAGCATTGCTTTGGGAAACTTCCCTCCCCTCCCTGTGGCACTCACATTGTAGACTGCTGCCAGGGACCTTGCTGAGAGCCTGGGGTCCCTCAGGCTGGAGGATGCCTAATTATGCAGGTCTACTACTGCTAATCTCTTCTCAGAGCGAGCTAGGGGCACACTCTGAAAAGGCACCAGGAGCTTTGCCTAGTTTATTCAAACAGTCTTGATGGGCTCTTACCCTCAGAGAGAACGTGGACTCCTGATACCAAGAGAGAGGCATGGACCTGCAGCCCTGAATAAGGAACCTAAGCTCCAGAGCAGGATTTGAGGGACAGTCCTCAGTTTGTATTTTCTACCTGCATCTTCCTTGTTTAGTATGTCTGGGGAGAGTAGAGTAAGAATTTGCTGAGGGCCACTGAACATTCCCATGCACTGCCTAAAAAATGCTATTTCAGTGGTTCCTTTTGGCTATCAGGACCCATTCTGGAATCAAGTCCACCAAATGAGAGCCATGCAGTGTATTTCTGGAAGTACAGTCATCCACAGAAGACAGCTCATCTCAGTAAGCTTAGCTAAGTATTTCAGTTTCTGATGGATAGGAACTGGAGTCTCCTGTTTAAAATGCAAAATATTCTACATATGGGTAAATAAGAGAAAGAATAAATGGTTCAGTTCTGCAAAGTGAGACTCTTGGCAGGCACTGCATTCAGAAACTACTGAGAATGTGCAATAACCCTCAGGACTGATCTTCAAGTAACCTCTGAAGCAAAGCATTACAAACATAAACTAATCTTAAAAATCAGGTGTAAAACCCATAAAATTCTAGCAGAGCTTATTTACTGTTTTATACCAAGATCTATGTTTGTATAAAATTTCATGAAAATTGCATCTAATTTACTATGGGTTATGTCGTGAATAAAAAGTAGGAAGAAACGGAATAATAATTTCCCTATATTTTTACATTATTTTTATCACAGTAGGTAACCTACCTGTAATAAAAAAAAATGCAGCAACTCTGTTTTGTAATGCTATGTTTATTGTATTGAGTTATATGCAATATAATACACATCAATACCATACGGTGCATACACAGTAAAATAGAGTATGAAACACAATGGCATTACAGTTATTTAGTGCTATAAACACCATAAAGCATCGGAGTAGCTAGCAAAATTATGCTGAAAACTAAGCAGGAATGTTTTTTTAAAGTTTTTTGAGAACTTTGCGAAGAACTACTCAGCTGAGTATATCCTCCTTAAAACTGGTGTTGAATCCTCCACTGGTGTAATTTTAAGATAGATCCATCGGCATAAATCAAGTTAATCAACATACACCAGCTTAGAGTCTACATCCACAGGGAATCTTCCCTTCAGCTATCACATTATTTTCCAGTGCAAGCCCAGGAACCTGAGTTAAGCAGGAAGAGCATGCCAAAAGGGAAACAGACTTTAAAATAGTAATTATCCCATTATTAGCATACTTTGCATTGCTGTGGGAGCACTCCAAGGATTCCAAGCAGAATAATCAGTCTTCAATCAAGTCATTACAAGTTCACAAAACCCATTTTATAGATGAGATATTCATTATATGAAAGTACTGAAGATTACACTCAGCCTTATCAAAACAGGACATGCTCGCATTTTCTTTGACCGTAAAGCCAGGTTATGGAGTTCCGAGCCCCATCACTAGCTGACTTCTTCCACCCCAGAATCCCAGGTCTTTCCACCCTCAGCAGCACTGACCTGTACACTGCAGGTCTGGTGCAGTAAACAAGACCATTCACAAGTCTGGAAAAATGGCACCTCCTGAACCATGGGACCCGAGTCCCTCCTTGTGGATTTTAATAAACTTCTGACTCAGGAGAACAGGGGCTCGGTGAATGTTTTTTTCTGGTAGTTGCCCCAAACACGTATGCCTAAGTACGATTGCCTGGATCGAGGAGGTGGCTCCCTTGAAAAGGAATTGAAGATATGAGTCTTCTGAACTGAAGAAGAGGAGGGATATGTTTTTTACAGGCTGTTCAATTTTCTTCCGAGTTTACAGATAAAGATTTAAAAAATTTGACATTTCATGCCAAACAGGCTGTAACATTCAATGTCCTGATCAGCGGGAGGCAAGTCCTGTCTAACTGAATGTAGCTTTACACTTCTGCATCCCAAAGTACTGGCAGAGAGCCCTAATAATGTCTGTTATGCCTGCTCTGTGAATAGATTTCTTCATTTTGCTGCAAGCCATATGGTTTTCATGAAAATCACTTTTTTTCTCAAAATACTAAAATAAAGTAATATATGGCTGATATTTTATTTACTTACCAGTATCTTTCGGGACAATGATTTAGTCTGGAATAAAATATGCATTACAAATTTTGTAACAGTTACTGCAGAGGTGTATCAAGATACAGAAGTATTTGTCTTATTCCTCACTGAAATGAGTTTGGCTGATAAACCCATGTCTCTATTGGAATTTTACTCATGCCATGAGAGCACTAAAATAAATATAAATGAAAATATTAAGTATTCTGTTTGTTACTTAGAGATTATTATTCATGTCAGAGAAATGTATTTGCAGACTTACTGAATCAAATTCATCCTTAACACTAAAATTCACTGGAATTACACCAGAGATAAGGGTGGCATATTGACTTTAATAATACAAAACTATAACAAATATTCTTTTACTTCTCCAAAGAAATGAAATTCATTATTCCACGGGATGTTTGTGTGTTACCAGTGAGATTCCATTGCACAAAAGATTCTGTTACACAGCAATCTTAAAATCGATTTTCATTAAAAGACCCTTTGTTTTGTGTGAAGACATTCAGAACTGCTGTTTTTCTTCATCCATCTTTCTTTATTTCAGACATGGTATTTGTTCAGAGAGGGTCCAAAAACTTTTCTCAGATGTAAAATTATGTTAGGATCCCAGACATTATCTAAGTGAAATAAAAAGTTAAAAAAATGCTTTCTGGAATGTAAATAAACAGTGTTGTTACCAAGCAATGCTTTTACTATTTCTTTAAAACATCATGTTGATGTTTGAGGAGGTCACAGTTTGCTAGGACAAACCTATTTGAAAAACAAAGCACACAGGTCACGTTGCTCGAAGTACACAGAGGAATAAAGCATGGCAAAGTACAGGCCATATTCTGCCCTCCTGGGCAACTCTTACAAAAGAGTATAGCTTCAAATGAGCAGCAAAGAGCATGATTTTCTTACTTTTCAAGCATTTTACAGCATTCCAAGTATGAAGAGAACAAAGTCTTCTGTTTACCACATCTGGCTAGATTAATCTGTTCTTCTAGAAGAAACTCTTAAAAACAATTATATGAACAAAAGAATATAAACCAACAGCTTACATAGCAAACATGTAAAGTATTTGACTCCCTGCAAATATTAAGATTACAGAACGCACTTGGTGTGCTGGTACAGGAAAGAAATTGTTTTGTGTTTGATACTGGGATTCAGAACTATAGAAGAACAAGCCATTGACTAAGGAGAGCTGAAGTTTATCTGGATGGATACAATTTTCAGAAGACAGATGGGAAACAGGAATGAGAAGGTGTGGTGGCTCAGCAGAAAACCACTTATGCAGGCTTTATAGTGTAGTATGGTATAATAAAGTGACAGCAATGATACATTTTAGGGAAATCTAAGACAAATAGAAATCCAAAAAGGAATAACAGTCTGTGTCTGCAACAGAATACCACATCAGCAGCTCAGAATTCTGAAATGTCAGGATAACAAGTGCAGGAATTAATGCTGATCTTGGAAGGAAATCTGAAGGAAGTTACTTCTAGCAATACTGTACAAAAGATGAACGTAAAATCAAGCAATCATAAAAATATTCAACTTCAGGATATCAAAGTACTGGTTTGTAAGGCAGAAGAAACAGTAACTGGGGAGGACAAGAAGAAAGTCAGACAATTCTAAGGCACAGGAATATTCACATACAACAGAAAAGGCCGCTAGGTTTGCTCAGCAGACTCCTTAGGGGTCAGTGTAACAGTGTAACAAACTGTTCAAAATTGTAGCTTTTGCATTTCATGCATATTTAGGTGGGGAGATTACATTTAAAACAAATGCAGTTTCTTTCTTACTTTTATTTCAGGATGAGACATTCAGCTGTGAATTTGGGAGGTCCATTTGAACCCGTGAAGACTCACAGGGAAGCAGCAGGGGCATCATCAGCTATGCAATTCCCTTCCTCAAAAGTGGCCTTCCTGGAACAGCAGCACCAGGACCTGGGCCCCTGTCCTGGATGCACTGTGAGAGCAGCCCTGGAGCTCACAAAAGACTTGCAGGCATGAGGGTTACCTAACATGCAGTTCTGGATTGAAAGACCAACGGGAGGACAGCACTGCTGCAATGTCTTTGCTAGCTTCCATGATGCTCCGTTCAAGCTGTGGCTGGGATCTGCAAGTCCCTGACCAGGCAATTGCTGGCAATGTGATGGAAGTGAGTTCTCCAAATTGTCTCCTGTTTCTAATGTGGATGTAATTGCCTTGCCTCAGCAGCAAAACCATTTCATGATAATGCAAAGTGTATTGAGTCTAAGGCAAAAGGAGAAGTGTTAAAGATTCTTTTTGAACTAAAACCCTGTGATGCTGGTGTGAGATACAGTTGGCCTGAGTGACTGTAGCAGTGATTATAAATGATTAAGATCAAGTGAAGGAATGGAACTGAAAGGAACCTTATAGATAGGCTCTAATCTTCCTTCAGTGATCACAGATAATATTTGTATAATGTTTTGAAGTGCTAATGTAGTGCCCACAAATAAGCTAACAGTTCACTTCAGAAAATATATGTGATCCGGACTTCACTGAAGCCAATGAAATAGATAACTTTAACTGCAAGCAATAAATAAATAAATAAAAAAAATTAAAAATGTATAGTACTGTAGGAATATTCCTTTAGCTTCTGAATTCTTATCAGACAAAAGAATAAGCAATCCTGTCACCCTAGGTCAACATATTTTCTTCATATTCTGTGGTGATATTGCTCATCATATGACCACAACTACAGTATCTATGCCATAAAAGTTTGATTGTAGTATATTATAAATAGCCATAGATACAGATGCATTTACATTTCAAGAAATGCTGTTTTACAGTTCAACAGGTTCAAAAGTCAGGCATCCATGCAACTCCTGAATATTGCTGCCACCTTCAGGAAATACATGATAAAAAAAGACCAAAATATTAATTAGAAAAGAAATGGCAAATAAATCAGAGATTTATGATGTCACTTTGTTATCATATTGTACTTCTGCAACATTAATTTTCATAATGGCACATAAAGATAATTTTATTATCCTCAATTTCCAACAAAGATGTAAGTCCAATCTTGAGAGATTTGCCTAAAGCCAATCAAAGCCAGTAACACATATGTCCTTAGCTCCTTGAAGTTTCACCAAGAAAGATTTGTGGATCAGAAAATCATTTTATTGGCATTTGGATATTTATATTGTCGTTGAAGCTTATTTTGTCTTTGATTCACAGAGGCAGTTACTTAGCATTGCAATATAGATTTCATTGCCTGCACTGAACCTCAGTTCCAGTAGTTACTTTTACAACCACATGAAGAGTATCTATTGACAACTGTGTCATAGAATACAGATGGAAAAATCAGTGTCTATATATTCACTAAGTTGAATTTTTAATCAATAACATTCCTGATTGTTATTGGGCAGGATAGTTCTGAGTTGGTGCTATACAATGTTATGCAAGAGTCCTATTGATTTCGTGCCAGTTTTCCACTTCTTTTTCTCAGACAAAAAAAAAAATCAAAAAAAAAAATCAGGCATAGCAATGTAAGACCTTCAGTCTTTTTGAAATGTCAGCATAACTGAAATTTATCAAATAAGTAAACTGACTCAATTTAATTTTTATTACTGGAAGAGCTTACGTGTGTCTCATATTGGATGAGCTCTCTGTAGTAAGGTACAAACTCATCTGATGTAACATTAGACTAAAATCATGATACTTTAATTTTTTTTTTTGCAATAGAGGCAGTGTAAATTCTGTATGGCTGTGCTTTAAAACAAGCCTTCCCAGCGCAGCTGACAGTATGAAGTGATCCAGCCTGCAGCCCTCATGCCCATTCACCCACCGTTTCCTTATTGTTTAACGGAAATATCTAGTAATAGGTTAGTATTTCCCCAGAGTGCACAGAGAGGAAAGGACAGATGGTCTCTGAAATAGAAAATTTCCTTTGGAGATTATTTAAAAAGACTTTCTCATCAGCAGTAATATTTTAAGCAGTTTCCTTTTTGATATTTATGATTAGATTACGATCTAATGAAGTTTCAAAACATGCTCAAAGTTCCTCCAAATTTGGGAGATTCCCATGAATAGAGACGTGAGAGGGCAACAAATGCCGCAGTGTTCATAAAAGGGTTTATCTGGGGGCTCAAGAACTACTTAAGTAATGTCAGCATACTCAGAAAGGTGGAGTAAGCTTCTTGCATTACGTCCAGAGCCAGATTTCACACTGACTTCTCATTTCCTGACATCTGTCTTAGTCCTAGTTTGGGAAACTCTAAACTGGGGGTATCCTTGCTCCTCCTATTCTTGATTTAGCTCTAGAATGGAGTATAGAAAGTTGGTTTTGGTCAAGTTAGTTTGCCTTCCCCTTTAGTTCTTCTTTGGTATATACTCCTTTGAAAACCGTGTCAGTCAAGGAAAAGCATGAAGCCGGATTTCAATACATACTGGTTATGGTAAGTTATTCTACCAGATACTAAAAACCAGTTCCTTCAGTTCGCTAAAACAAAGGTCCTACCTACTGTTGCTGAAAGTCTTAGTTAAATGTTCTTGGAGACACTAATGGCTGTGCATCAACTACATAAAATCAGAATCTCTCCAGACTTTTGTGTGCCATCCATAAGAGGATGGTCTTGTGGACAGTTACAATTGAAGGAAAAGAGAAGATGGCAGGGCAGAACAGAGCAGAAAGTAAGGAAAGGAGAGAAATTATGTCCCTAGTGTAATGACATTAGCACTAAGACCATCTGTTCCTACTACTACCATTAGCTGCAAAGAAGATTCCTCCACAGTTTCGTCCTTTCTGGATGGCTGTGTTGGGACACTGCAGGATAATTTTAAATTTCCAGATATTTGGAAAAAAACCTGGTAATTCAAATTCTGGGATATGTTCAAGGTATGAGGAGAGTCTTATTAATCAGCAGGTATGGAAATTAAACTTCTCTGTAATACTTAAATGACTCACATCCCTATGTTTCACAGCTTTAAACTTTTCTTACCTTATATGCTCTAAGAACTGGTGCATTTACTCTTTTCTCTAAGTTTCTAAAATTTTGGAGGTCAGCACTGTGATGAAGACTTGTTTGTAACTCATGTCTTCCTGAGGTAGGGTTAGGAGCCAGGGGTTTTCATTTGTACAACCAGGAGAGAACTTCTGGAATATTTTTGCCAATGAGAAGGATGCCTTGGTCTAAGAGACAGTGGAATATCACCGGTGTGAGATCCACATAAGCAGTTTCACAGTGATTACAGCCTCTTTCATGTGACTGATATCCATCCATGTAAACATAATGCACTTCAGATTACTGTTGCTCACTCTGGAGTATTACCCTCAGAAGGTATCTGCTTGGATGCATCCTAATGATCATGCCCAATGACACTTGAGATCTGCCAGCTCGGCTCAGGAGAAAGGGCTCCAGGTTCCAATTGCTGTAAAACATGTGGCAGAAGTAGCTGAATGAAATACAGGTGGAAGAGAGTAGAAAGGAATGGATCTCAGAAATACCACAGGTACCATGAGAACATCTTTCTGTGATGCCACTACAACTGCAATTTGTCTTCTAATGTGTTTAATAAGATAGGAAAGGTATGCTAAAATGGAGGCTTTCTCAGTAAGGACTCCGAATGCTGACTGTTACATATATTGAGTTTCTTTATTCCATACCAGCCATGAAATTGAGGTGCTGTCACTTGAGTCAGTGCTTGTGAAATGACAGAGGAATTAGAAGCGTTGTACCACAGCACAGCACTTCTCAGTTGGTATAGGGACAGAAAAGAAGCAAACCAGACTGTTGCCTGTGAAAGAAGATCCTGGCACAGATGAGGAATAAGCTGCTGTCACTTGTAGTCCATTCCACACAGCGCACTTAGAAGACTTGGAGAGTGTGTGGCTGAGCCAACAGAACTCTGGTGAGTTTACTGAAGAATCTCTGCAAGCAACAGTCAGCAGACAATTGTTTCAGTTTTTGTTTTGTGGGCACCTGAGGGCACTGGCTGCTTCAAAGTGCTGAAGAGAACAGTGTTAAAGGTACCACAGACACTCCACTGCAACTGATCAAAATCTTGTTTCTGAGGAACTAGCAGTAAGACAGGTTTGTGTTTCAATTCCCGAATCATCACTTTTCAATAGAAATATTGCATTTTACATGCTTGGCCCCAACGTGCTAGTAGTTCTACTGTGAGAGAGTGGAGGATCCCCACACTTAGATAGAGCGAAGGGGCTACAGATCCACTTACAGGAACATGTCATCATGGAAGAGCAGCGTTACTGACATTATCAAAATCATTAGAAAAAAGTAGGAGTAGAGGGTAAAAATGTACAATGAGTCAACTTACATGCAAGCACTGTCAAACATCATTATGAGGGTTTATTATAACTCATTTCTGGCTTGCAAATAAGCTAATGGAGCTAATGGAAAATGATTTTAAATACAAATGCTTTAGCTGTTTTGTGTTATGCATTTCTTTGAATAGAAAATACTACTATCTACTCTTTCAGTAATACTTCCTCTGGAGAGTTAAAGAGCACTGGAAAATACCTTGCCACTCATATTTTCATTTATCGAGACAATCTGCTCCCCTGCTGATGTAAACTGGGAATATCGTCATAAGTTTATTCCTTTGATTTTAGCGGAAAACTTTTGCCACACAGATGGCTGGCGGCCACCATGGGCTTGACGGAGGGGAGCCCCGACACACCAGCCTGAACACAAGGAGAGCCGAGTTAACTGCAGCTGAATGGTTAATGAGTGTTGCTGGGTGGCAGGGGGCAGCTTATCGATAACCCTGTCTGTTATCCAGGCCATGGGTTCTCCCTTGCCGTGGCCTGGGCGCTTCACCACGGAGGCGAGAACGAGGGGCAAGTGCGGACCCATCATTTCCCAGCTCAGTGCTGTTCCTCCGCACCTTCATTTTAAGGAATTTGGCCGACAACACAGAGACCACCATGCCGCGCTGCAGAGAACGCTCGCGGGAGCCAAACAGCCTCGGCGCGGCAACGGAGGCCGTTACATGCTCGGACCCGTTACGAAGAGAGCCTGCGGGGCTGTGGCCGGCCGCCCGCCCCGCCGGCCGCCGCTGGCCGGGGAAGCCTGCGAGAAGGCGAGCGCCGGCGGCGGGTCGGGGCGCCGAGCCAGCGAGGGCCGAGGGGGCGTGCGGGGACAGCGGCAGCAGCTCCCCCGCCGCGCACGGGGAGCGGCCGGCGGGCTGAGGCGGCCCGGCCCCTCTCGCGATGTTGCTAAGGGCCCCGCGAGACTCGGCAGCGGGCGCCGCCGGTTGCTAAGGGCCGCCGCCCGGGGAGACGCGCGGCCGCCGCGGCGGGGAGGGCAGCCGCCGCCTACAAGGTGATTCCCGCCGGCCCGGGGGCCTCGGGGCGGGGGCGCAGAGCTGGAGAGGGCCCCGGGCCGCGCCGCCCCTCGCCACAACCCGCGGGGCCGGCCCGGGCCCCCGGAGCCTGGCGCTGGGCGGAACTGGGAGTGCGGGGCGCCGGGGTCGGGCCGGGCCAGGGAAGGGGGGCGCCTTGAGGCTGCGGGGGGAGAGCGGCGCGGGCGGCTGCGGCGGTGCCGGAGCGGTGCCCTGGCAGAGCCCCGCGGTGCGTTCAGCCGTGGCGTGCGAGCGGGACCCGGGCAGGGTGAACCCTCCTCTCCTGACGCTTGTTAAAAGACAAGCCGCTGTCATACACGAGTTGGCACTAGCAACCTGGTAACAGCCGAGAACTGATACGCAGTGGAATGACGATAAAAATCGGGAGGGGGTAGGAATTCTCGCACTACTCCTATTTCTGTGAACTGCTGTCGTTGGTTTGTTGCTAAAATTGCCAGGTTTTCTGTTACAAGCCTTGCCTCAAGCAAAGGCTTTTGTAAGGATGAATGCTGGCCTCAACAGGCCGCGTCTGAATCGTCCCCTGGGTTTTGCGGCAGGATTTGCGGTTGCGGGACGGTGCCGGGAAACAGAATTAGAAATTGGAAAGGCTCCGCAAACTGGGCTTGTGCTCAGGCTTCTTGGGGAGAAACCGACGGTTTAAACCTTGCCCGGAAACTGAATGGGAGGTGCGGCTGCTGGGGGGGAACTAACACAAACAGAACCCCAGCAAACCCAAACACAACGAACCACAAACATTTACAAAGTAATTTTAAGATGAGTATCTGTTAGTGTTTACGTTAGTCAAATACGACTTTTGAAAGCAAATTGGAGGTGAAACTGCAATATTCTAGGGATCTGTCTTTATGGATAGTTTGAGTGGGGCTTTGCAGGGATTGCCAACCAGTACCAGATTAGTTGTACTTTTAAAAATGCCTAGTTATACCAAAATAATGAAGTTTTTTTTGCAGGGGATTAGGGTGCTATACAATAAGATCAAAATATAAGACTTACGAGAGTGGTTTACATAGACTTAAAAAATACATTGACTTTGAGGAAATACCTTGAGACTATAAGAAAGAGGACTGCAAATCAGGGAGTTAAGATTATTACAAGATTTTTTTTTTTTAAATTGTAACACTATTTCTGGTAAGATGATGGAGTTAATGTTGAATTATGTTTAGTGAAAGTGAAATGTTCAGCAACTGTGCTACTTACCACAGAGAACTGCTAACTCGGAAACGTTACCTTTCATAAAGAGTAACTCCTCCAGCTGGTGCTATATGGCTTTGATTTTTATTTGTGTTTTATTAGTTAATGGTGTTTAAGTACAAAGAAGTGATTTATTGTATTGTCTCTTCCAAGTGTGCATATTGTTTATTCACAGATGCGTGGAGAGTCTTTGATTGACTTTTTTTTGTTTTCCTTTTTGATAAAAACCCCTCAAAGGTCTCTAAATCATTCTTCCTCAAATAAACTAGAAATATATGTTAGACCTGCTACTGGGGATTGGAATATAAAGAAGTTTAAGCCATAAATTTAGATTAATTAATTAATTAAGATAGAAAGGGAGCTTTTAGGCTTTTTTTGCAACCCTTCAAGATTAAACTGATAAGATGCTGTCTTCTGGACTGTTTCCAGTTTCTCGCTGCTGCTGCTGCTCCTCCCAGTTTCTCCCAGTAGCTGTAGGGTTAGATTGACTGGACTGTCATGTCACTGCAGTTGATTGCTGCAGGGAAATTAAAATAGTGCTGATAATTCCACCACCCCTTGCAAAAGCTGCCAGCAGCCTTGATCATGGGCATGGCAAGAGCTTTGAGCAGAGGGATCCAAAAATCAGAACTGAGTAGTAGTAGTGGATGAGAAGCAGCTGAGAGACTTGTAGAGGGTTCTCATCAAGATGCAGTCATTACATCTGTAGAAGCCCCCTTTTTTAAAAAAAAAACAAACTACGGTGTAGTCTTGTGCCTGTTTGATGGGAAAGTCCTCAAGCAACTATGAACAGGAATATTCAGGCTTTTCTTAATGCAGTATCTTGTTTAGGAATATTGTACTAAGCTAACATGAGGTTTATTAAAACTGATATGATTATTTTGTTTCCAGCTCATCTGAAGATAAGCTCTGTCAAATATTTCTTGTCTGTGATTGTGTCTTTTGATAGAAAATCTCATGTTGTTGGTAACAGGAAAAAAGTGACAATTTAAGGGATTTATGATTTTAGCATCTTGAGGGGAGGAAAAAACCCAACACTATGAGAGCTTTTTCTTCTTATATTTGCTTTATACAGATGTCGCACTTTACAAGTGAAGATGAAGCTCTGTTACAGTCTATGCTTAGGCAGCTGCTGCGGAGTGTGAAGGAAAAAATCACTGGAGCCCCATCAGTAGAATGTGCAGAAGAGATTCTCTTGCATTTGGAGGAAACAGATGAAAATTTTCACAAGTAAAAATATTTTTGCTTTTTTTTTAATCTTTTGAAGGAGGTGAAATGTGCTGAACTATATTGTTCCTGGGAAATATTTACAAGTTATATTTCTATGTGAATGTGTATGTATTTTTATATATAGATAGATATTCCTGTCACTGATCAATTCTCAAAACCTGCTAATTTAGAGAATAAAATTAATTTTGCCATTTTTCTGAGTTGTTTTTTTTTTTCTTTTTTCCACTTTTGGTGATTGTATTTTTACTGTAATGGTAATTGATGAGCTGTTTGTGAGAGAGTGACTTAGAAAACTACCTAACTTGGCCAACTCTCATGAATATGTACATGTAACGTACTAAATGCACACATGAACAGAAGCTAGAAGGAATCCTCACTGAAGGCTGTCAGGCAGTGTTTTTACACCTGCTAGACAATCTAATTTTGTTTTCCAAAATAAGGTAAATTTTAAGAAGGCTAGCTGGCTTCTGTATTTGATTGTTCTGTTTGGCTTATGTTACTGAACCCTTGTATGTCTTATGAGGTAGTTATTTAATTTATGTTTTGAATAAAGCAGAAATGTATCCCCATCATGTTTCTGTTAAACTAGACTTGACAGTGCAGCATTGCTTACATGCAATGTAGATTTCTGGAGCCTACACTCCTCTTGCCTTTCCATGGTATTCTAACTTGCTTATTTTTTTACTCCATGGGAGATTTTTAGTATGTGTTTATGGTAAATCAACAGAATATCATGCTGAAATGACCTTGAAGACATTTTAATAAGGACCGGGTTTGTGACCTGACTCTTTCTGAGAAAGCTGGTTCCCTGCCAGTTTTTTCAGAAGCAGGACTATCTACACTCTTTTAAATTTGTCTAGTTTTTAGCATTGCTTTGTGAGTGGTAGAAGTTAGGTAAAAGTAAATAAGTGAAATAGAACTAGGGTTTATCTAAAATTTCACTATAATTTAAAAACTTTTGTGCTTTTGTATCTTCTGAAGGTGCTAAATGCTTTAAAATGTATTTTAGCTTAATTTTAATTTGTATTACAAATTGTGTCGGATAACATTTTTGTTGGCATCTTGCGAATTTTGAGTACCAGGTTACTGGGTGACAAGCATGAGAGTAAAAACGATGGTTATAAACATATCAAAGTTGAAAATTGCATGTAATTTTGAAATAAAACAATTTTTATTTAAAGAAAGATATATTAAAGAAAGATACATACAGTAAATAAAGCCCGAACAACCAAAACCTTGAAATTACTTCTGTAAGATATTTCTTCTGAGGGCTTACTAGGAGAATACCCAGGGTAAGGGAGTAAAGTCTACAGCTGTGGAAACAATGCACACATAGCTTTCCTCTTTAAAACAGTGAAACCATGGCATCCATTACTCTTTCCGGTATGTTAAAGAATCGGTGGTCCTAAAGGTACTTTCTTTTAATGAGAAAAAGTTTTAACTTACATTTAATGGAAAATAAAGTGATTGAATGTGAGCATTACTCTGGTCCTGGAATATTTCTGGAGGTATTGTAGTCTTGTTCATGACCCACAGCGATATAGGCTGGTTTCCATGGAAGCTCAGAGCAGTCATATGGCAATTTTTTAGTGAGAAAATTAAGAAGCTTTTTCCTTGAGCCTTACCTCATCCATCCAGACTACAAGCTCCTTTATTAGTAGTGTGTGCTTTTGGGTTGTCCAACTGAAACAGAACAAGGTCTTAAAATAAAAAGATTAGTCAGGATGAGTTTGGTACAAAGCTCTGGGTGATGCTCTGTTTGTGTTGAGAAAGGAATGTACTCTGAATAATTAGAAAAGATAAGGTGGGCACCTGAAGGAGATAAGGAGACCATCAAGTCAGGAACAAAGAAAATCGAAAGATCTACTCCACCTAGACAGATCCCCCCTATTGTGGATGGAATGATTAGGTGTCAAAATCAAATGAGTATGTATGTAAAGATGTTGTGTAACCTCTCATGAAAACTGTATAAAATATCTAACTTTTCACTGAAAACTTTGGAGCTAGTTTGTCCGGTGCAAATCGGCTAGCTCCCCAGCGTTGCACGAAAGAAATACCTTTGCTGCTTAAAGACAAAATTCGTCTCTGAGCAGTTACTCTGTGCCGTTTTGGCATCACAGTGCACTTGTTTAGCTCAGTGTTTTGATCGGCACTGTTAACTTATGGTTATTTTGCCTCAGAATTTTTATCAGATTTTGAGATGCTGCTTTGTGGTTTGTTCCCACCTTGATGTACAAAAGACAGAAACACAGGATCCTCAGAAAGCTAATAAAAAGGAAAATGGAATCAAGTTAAAAAATTATGTGCAGTGGTAGAGAACAGTATTGTAAACTAGATAATTAGCATGTTTTCTGTTGTATTTTTTTCTTTAAGTCCTAGAGTTTTTTTAACCCTGTTTTTCTTTTTTTTTTTTTTTTTTCCTGGTGTTTCGTTTGTAAGCCCGTCCAGTTCAGTCTGACTTGATTCTACATATGAGGAAGTAGTTCTATCATTGCTGAAATACTTCTGTGTTGCAGAACATTTTTAAGGTGGCAAAATGATACAGAAGATCAAGGCAAGGACATGAAGCAGACATAAACTTAGTGGCATGAATAATGATGTGATTGCTGTGTATTTCAGAGCGAAGCAGCCACTGCAAAAATGTATACCCTGGAAATGTTACTGTTGGAAAACAAATGGGAGAAAGTTTTATGAAAGCTTTCATTCAGTGGAGTCATGTGCCATTTTATTATGGCAGAAGTAAAAAGCTAGCCTTAAAGACAAATGAAAATGCAAATAAACTTGTTTGCACCTTTCTTGAAATGTATTTCTTTGTTACTTTCATTGAGAACAAAAGTGATGTAGGAATTAAAGTGGGAAATGAAGGGGTTAAAAAAAAAAAGGAGGGTGCGCCCCCCCCCCCCCCCGCGCCCTTATAGTTGATGGAACTTGAGGTAGGCAATCCATGTACGTACATAAAAAATCATGACACAAGATGCAATTTCTGTGCTTATTTTTTTAACGTACCATGAACGTAATATGATTTTATTTTCTTTTAGTTTATAGTATCTGAGAAAGGCAAAAGTTGTAACTTTTTGTAACAGTTGCTTTTACTTACATTTGCATTTTATAGCTTTGGACTCAGTACCTACATGGTGAACTGACTTTCATTTGAATTTTTCTCACTCTGTATTATCCAAATGAACAGAAAGTTGCACATCTACATTTGATATAATGAAAATATAATGATGTGCATCTACTGTTTATGTATGATTACTTTTTTGTGTGTTTCTGTTTGCCTTGTCCTTTATACAAATCAGAAAACTAACTAAAAAAAATATATTCTGAGCACTACTTTTTAGCAGTTCCTGTAGCTAACACAGTGTTTGAGGACCCACTGAGAGTCTTTCACTTGAAATCCTCCTTTGATTATTCTTTTGTTTAAACGAGTTTCTGTGAGTATCTAATAATGAGTGCAAAGTGCCAATTTCCTAGTTTTTAATATGTACATGTAATTACAGACCGTTAGTTTGTTAGTTTGACTGAGGGCTTCTGCACGCTATCATGACACACTGACTTTCTTAAACCTTAGATGTGCTCATACGGTAGAATTTATGAATTGTGTTTTCGGTTTGTTCTCATTTTGTATGTATACTGCATAAATAATAATACCAGATGGATATACCATAAGACAGTGCTATGTTCAGGATGTTCCAAGTAATGTTTCTTTTGGAATTCGAGACTTCTTGATATTCTATTATTTTTGTCTACAAAACCTTAACCTTTTGTCTGAGTAGATTTTTACATTTAGAAGAAGCAGAAAAGGAAATTAGAAACTATTTGGTATTGTTTCTTCCTGGAACGTGCTGTTAATGACCATATTGGAAAAAATCAGACTTTACTGTGGTGTTTTACACCATTGAAGTTTATTTCTCTGCAAGTCATAAACCCTTACCTTAAAGTAACGGGGTCTTCTGGGATAGAAGATAATGAATGCTAATATAATGTTGAGTATGTTTGACGGTGAGCTCAAGGAATCTGTTAATTTTGTGTATTTTGTTGCAGCTATGAGTTTGTGAAATACCTTAGACAATATATAAATAATACAGTGGGATCTGTGATTGAAGAAGAAACAGAAAAATGTACTTCTGCTCAAAATCAGGGTGAAGTATCTGGCTATGACACGCTTGTCCAACATGTTACTAAGAAGACCCGTGAATCAAAAGAGTGAGTATATACATGTAATTCACATTTTTTTTTCTTCTTATGTCTTCCTTTCTCCTTTCCAGAACTTGTTTTGAACAAATTCTGAACCAACTGGTAACAAAAGTGATTCTTTGTTTCCAAAAAATCAGTGCTAAGCAATTCAGGTATTCCCACCCTACAATGCTTTTGTCGTATTTCTTCTCACTCTGGAATTAAGATTATGAAGTATTGCATAAAAAGATCGGTAGCAAGTCTATGAATTTTTTGAGGTATCTAGGACTGGAGTTCAGTAGGTGTAAGATTTGAGAGAAGAATCACTACTTCATACTGTTTTACTGCTGCAAATTAAATTCAGTTGTAATATGGAAGCTGGCCTAAAGGAACAATTTGTTTTATCAGGTATTAAGGTTTGATGATTTCTGTAGATATAAATGGAGAGTGCATGACAAGGTGGGTTTTTTTAAAAAAAATAAATGAGAATACATGTGTATTTTTGGTTTTTTTAAGGATTTCTTCCTTGCTGTCTAACCAGGTGTCCTGTGAGAGTAGTGTGTTTAGTCAGATCTGCTTTTAAACTTGACTAGTTTAAAAATTAAAGTTTGAGTTATCTTGCTTTGTATTTTATTGTACATGCAAAGATACTTCTGCAGGGCTATCTGTATAATGTGGAATTGGTATGTGGACCAGCTGTGTATAATTGTCTAAGATTTTTTGACTCAGACTGTCAGATGGCCAGAAATCAGTAGGTATGCACATGTCAGCATATTACAGGGTCTATGGTCCAGATTAATTGGCTTTGAACACCGTATTTAGTAAAGCAGCCTTCAATAGAAAAACCTCTGTGAGTACCAGTTAAATTCTTTTCTTAGTCATGTCTTCCCTACTAACTTTATTCACCTTCCTATGGACATTAAAATAACTTGTCCGTGGAATAGAGGCTGGTAGCTCTGTTACTGAATTTTCATGCTTTGGATTTCAGATTTGCATGGGCAGATAATCGCCATGATTCTTTAAAGCAGTGGTCACTAGTACTTACGAAAATGATTTTCGTATATACAGCTGTTACTTCCAGAAAATAGGTAAAACTTCAGAAGTTTAATCTGTGCATCACATTGTTTTTTGGAATTCCTGTACAAAATCCAACTATATCATAATGCTTAAAGCAGTTCTAAAAATATTTTTTCTTTAATTAAAGCAAACAATATACTTTCGTTGTCATAGTGAATGAGGTCCTTGCCTCTCTGTTTTTGTTATAGAGAGCCAATGATGAGGGCTTTGAGGGCTTTACTAAGGCTGAAACATTACAGTGTGAAAACAATGAAATTAAAGTGAGCAATGGTGAATGTAGGCAAATAAAAATCAACTAACTCCCAACTATTTTAGCATCAGTGGTCATTTTTATGTGTTGCAGAGGACAAACCCAAAAAAGACAATTTTTGACTGTCATGTATTTTAGCCACTAAAATTATTTTATACATTACTTTAGCTGAACTGTTTTTTTTCACTCATTCTTACTGCACAATTTTAACTTCATGTGTTTTTTTGGTGGAACTAGTATTTACTTTGATGCTTATTGTTTAGTATGTGTCATCAGTAAGAAAGGAATTAAAAAATGACATGTGTTTCTGTTCTGGAAGATTTTATTTTCTATTTATTTTCAGATGGTTTCTTTTCTAGAAGTACACAGAAATATGTTTTATGAACCATGCTTTCATAGGGTCATTTTTTGTCACCCGTCTGCAAGCATTCTGAACTCTGATCGAGCATTATTGGGTCTCACTGTGATGGTCTTGATAACATTTCGGGATCATTCAAGGTTCCAGTTTTGTTCATAACAGTTACTCATTTTCTGTGGTAGGTAGTATGTTTAAAGGTACTTATGGAGAAAAACGTATTAAGCAATTTAACTCCTTAATGTTCCATTCTGTATTTTCATAGTACAGTCATTTATGTTAGAAATCAACTACACTTGGCTTGTATTTCCACGCAGGAAATAGATGTTAGGATGACTGTTTTCAAATTATGCAGTTTGTGTCTTCTTGTTTCGAGGATTAGGACCCTAGGGTTCTTGTGCTTGTTAAAGTTGGTAGAAGAAGCTCCAATGAACTAAATATGACTGTATATTATATTTTTCATTTGAGAGGTAGGAGGATATTAAAGCACAATATGGTAATTTATATCTTTGGTGACTGTAAAATAAGTAATAGTGGTCTTAAAGTAGAAATAGTTTGAAATAAAATATCAACATTTTACAATAGGGTGTTTTTCTGAAGCAGCTTATATTTTGAATTGCTTCCTTCTGGATATTATTATTCAATATATGTAACTTAGAAAAACCCTGGTTTTGTTGAAAGAAAATTATTTTTTGTACATGACCTGTACTCAAGATCTTGAGTCAGGATGATGTGTTCTTTTCTCTCGGTTCTGCTCAAGGTTTATAGCAGAAGAAAAACTAGATGTTCCACTTGAAGAAACAAACAGTAACAAGGATGAGAACTAGGCTGTTTTCTCAGGGACAGATTCTCCCTTTTGGAGGATTCACTTTGTTCTTAAGGACCTCCCAAAACAGGATTATGTTAGTGGTATTTTATTGAATAGTTTCAGAAGGGCAAAAAGGAATTTTACTGTAATTTTAAACTATAGTTATCTGAAACATTTAAGGTACATACATGTTTTGTTGCTCATTTTGGATTTGCATTTGTTTTTCATTCATATGTGTAAATTCTGTGAGTTTGGGTCGAAGTAGCATTATGCAATATTCAGTTATTCACAATTCAGTGATTTTTTTTAATTAGTGATTTTTTATGCTTTTTAATATTAAAATCATCTTTGCTTTGAAGATACAGAGAAATGATGCATGCCTTGAAGAATGTCATGATGGTTGTGATAGAATCTTTGATTAACAAGTTTGAAGAAGATCGGATGCGTAATAAGGAGCTGGATAGTAAACCAAAGAAAGAACGTCAGAGTGGCTATTACACAGACAACTGTTCTGACAGTGACTCCTCATTCAACCAAGTACAGTGTGTTTTCTCTCTATGTTACGAAATAAGTGTGGCACTGCAAAATTGTTAAGTTTCTGTCAGTGGAGATTGAGAACAGCCCTAGAAAAAGTTCATCCTTTCCATCTGATATATCTTAAACCAAATTAATTACCTTTCTTTCACTTTGAAGTACTAAGCTTATACTAGCTATCTAACCTTTAGACAGCGTATGCTAGATGAGATTAATGTGATGCCCATATGCTCTAAAGTACCTATTCCAGTACTGCAAAGAAAAAGATTAAATAATGGTAAAAACAATACATCATCTAACATTTTGTGATTTTACTTCAGGAGCCAAGTAATGTGCAGTTCATTTCTAGACTACTGCACCATGCCATAGTACCTACTGAATGAATTATTATAAGGAATTCTATGAAGATACAGGAAACTCAAGTACAGCAGAGCACAATATGTAGTGCCAATTTTGTTGCTATAAATTTAACTTGGGGCAAACAGCAGAAAACATTTAGAATGTTGACTTTAATATTAAATCAGTATAAATGTTGAAGTCCTAATTATTAAAAGAAAATTAGATATCAGAAAGACTGATGATTTTAATTGTCTGCTATTCAGTTTAATAAAATATACTAATGATCATTCTATAATGTGTGTTACAGAGTTACACGTTCATGAGTCAAGAACAATTACAGCTGCTTGTAGAAAGGCTTGACCCTATTCAGCCTAAGGAAGTAAGTTTAAAAACAGAAAAAAAAGGTTAATACAAATGAATATTTATGGCATATTGGAAAACAGACTGTATATACATCAGAGTTCACATGTACTGAAGTGTCTTTGTTGGTTGATATATCTTGGCTTCAGTGCAGCTGCTGCTCTGCAGTGCAGTATTTCATCATTCATAACTATCTGGTTCAAAAATTAGTGTTGCAGGAAGTATCTTTTTTGTTTTGTTAGGACTCTGTATGCTACAGATGTGTATTTTTAATTTAGAAAAAGTTGTTCTGTGAGAAATAAAGTTATTGACACTTATTTTCCTGTATATGTGTCTCTTACCCTTCTCGGTAACTTCGGTGTTGTCCTTTGTGTTATCCCTATCAGAAGAGAGAATTGCCTGTTGATTTGCCAGTAAGCTGCTGCCAGGTGGAATGTATAAAGTCCAAGTTAGTTTTTTTTCTATCAGTGGCAGTACTAATTTGGGTCTCTAACCACCAATCAGCATCAGCTGCTGATATTTTTGAAGCTTGGAGAAACATCATTTTGAGAGTGTTGTCTTAGATTTATTTGGGATTGTCTGGCAGTTGAAAAAGGCATGGTAGGTAGGAACTGGTATAAATATTGTGTTCAAGTTCTATTAGAAAACCAGGTAAAAAGTCTGATGCTATTAAATATTGTTAAAATTTCCTAGAGTTTCTTTCAGGAATATGAAATCTATTACTAGAAATCAGTTGTCTACCAATAGAACAAAAAAAGTTATTTGAGATTATTTAGATTATAATGCTGATGAAAATTCAGCAGTAAAATACAGTGTCTAATAACTCTGTTTCCACTTTACTGACATTTTAGAGAGCTGCTAGGCATGTTTGTATCACTTGGCCATAGTTTCTTATATTCCCTGATAACAAAGTATTTGATTACAAGCAGAAAATAGAATATAAGTCTTCTATCTAGTATTGAAAACGCATATAAAATGGTTTTGTTGCTTCTTTAAATATATGTTTGGTTTTCTTTTTTTCCTCAGTGGTGTAGTGTTTTGTCTAAACTACCATAAAAGTATAGTAAAGAGAAATATTCTGAAATTCCTTATCTGTGCTACAGCCAGATGCTGTGCCTTCCTGCCTCCAAATTATATTTTAAATTACATATTTGAGAGGTTGCTGTGAATGGGTTTGTGATGTTTATCTTTCTGACTACTTCAGGTTCGCCAAGAAGCATTGCAGACACTGTGCTTTGCCCCTCCCTCTGATGTACTGAACTTTGAGAGTTGGCCAAATCTGCGTAAGCATCTGACGATGTCTCTGTCAGATCCTGATGCAACATTCAGTGTAAGCTAATATTCTGTGTTTAGTTATCAGATGTGTAGCCATAGTAAAGAGTACTGAAGAGGAGTAAGGAGTTACTTACCTACTATGAGTAATTCAGCAGATTCCCAAGACATTTTATTATGAGTGTATGTATCACACAAACTCTTCTTGAAGTAAAAGAACTATATGATTCCAGTAGGTCTTGATTTAAAGGATTACAACAGGATTTCAGTAGGGTTTTTAGAGACTGGAGCATATCTTTTAATGGGAATAAAGATGTTTGAATGTCTTCTAGCAAACAGATGTAAAAAAAAAAAAAAAAAAGACAAAATTATTCTGTAAAACATGTCATGTTAATATTTCCTATTTAAGTCATATATATGCTCCATGTCGATGAGAAAATGTTACATAGTAGTATTACACAGGCACTGATGAGGCAGCTGCTTAAACTTCTTTTAGGTTATTTATTATCCCAGTTAAGCCTTGTTTTCTTTTTCTTTGAATTTTAAAGTGATTACCAAATAAATAGGAGAGTTGCCCCACCTGCTGTCATTTATTTCTCTTTCAGCTTAGAAGAGCTACGGTTTCTTTTAAACCAGTGCTAGTTAAAGTCACGGGTATGTTTAGTAACATAAAACCATTAACGTTAATGGAAAAGTACAGTAATATTCCCTGATCTACTTCTTTGTATTTCAGTGATGGTTTGCATTGGTACTGTCAGTTAAAGTATTTGAGTAAAATTTCCTTGGACTGTAGGTTTCTGCGCTCCCAAACTGTACATTTTTATAGAATATGCTCAACACCTATAAATATATAATACTAAGAATAATGCCACTACATATTGATCATTGTGCAATAATAATACACAGTAACGTGACTATTTAATAATTTGCTTGCTTTTTCTCTCTTAGGAGAAAATTCTTAGGTTCTATGCAAAAGCCTTTTCTTCTTCTCCATTTAATATGACAAAAGATGTCTATACAAGTTTAGGTATGTGCATTTGATTACATTTAAGACTTGATGAATTATGTACATCCTGAAAATAGATTAACTTTTATAATTAAGCTGTATAATAGCCTGTTTTGTCACTATTTTCATGCTGGTGATTTTTTTTTTTCTTTTCTTCTGTTTTAGCAAGACACTTAGAGTTGTACTTCCTTTCTGGAGAATACTCTCTTCGTATTTCAGCTGGTCTGGATGTATCTAACAAAGATATAAATTATTTACTTAAAAAGGTATAAATGAACATTGTGTACGTTTTTTACCATTACTGAAATTTTATGCATTATTTATTTTTTTAATTTTAGTAATTATTTTTTCAGGTCCGCCTTTTAAATGAGTACCAAAAGGAAGCTCCATCCTCCTGGATTCGTCATCCAGAAAAGTATGTCACCTTCAAAAACCTGTCACTGTTTCTTAATTTAATGATTTTTGGCATGTAATTAGATACATATAATTTTAGCAGAGAGTTGATGCACGATGCAAAGATGACTGGTCAGTGATAAGGGGTGAAATAAAAATAGTGTGTGGGAAAAGTTGAATAAGGAGGTTGCATAGGAATAGTCATGAGTCATGTTAAGCTGCTTGCTTATCTTTTGAAGTATCCTAAGTGCTTTTTAACAAATATAGTTTGGATGTTTTACAAAGTAACGTGTAATATTTAGGACTTACAAAACATGTAATAATTTGGGACAATACACATGGATGTTAGTATCAGTTTTATTCATGGTAATACAAAGAATTAATATGCTTAGAAGATGAAATTAAAGGTAATGTTGTTCATATTTATGATTTACCTAAACAAGGTTTAAGGTTTTACAATAAATTTGTTCCTGAATGTTACTGGTGGAATAATTTAAGTTAATTTGTTTTCTGTTTGTTTTTTTGTATTTGTGTCACAAGGTACATGGAAGAAGTAGTGGAGAGTACCTTGTCACTTTTGTCAGTAAAAGATGAACCTAATCATCCTGCCTCTCCAGATTTTTTGAGTCCAATCTACTTCTTAGCTCTGCTAGATATCAAAGCAATATGGTTTAAAAAGTGGACGGTAAGTAAAAAAAAAACCAAAACAACCCAAAACCCCATAACTTTTTCATGTTTTAAAAACTTTTATTTATGAGTGTTATTATCACAGACCTGTTGTGTCCTGATAACAACCTATAATGAGCACTGTAATTAAGGAAGTTTGGGGGTTTTTTTAGGCATTTATGCCCTTTACCCTTTAAAACTACTCTCTCCCTCCATTTCTATTCAGTTACTAGTTTTCATAGAATTTCTGAGAACATACTGCACTTTGTGACTTCAGTCCTTTTGTCATAATTGACTGATAGCCATTAAAAGATGCACATATTCTGGAAGAAGTGATAAGCATGAAAGTACAGTTATATATATGATACGCTACACACAACTTGCTAACCTCCAGTGGACATTAGAGGTTTTTGCAGCCTACCATGTAGACACCTCTAATTTAGGATTACATGGCTATGTCAAAACACTTAGTCTTAACATTTCAGCGTAGTTATTGTTTTTCTGTTTTACTGCATGTTCTGCTAACATTTTTCTAATTACTTTTTTTTCTTATGTTAAGTGTACTGCAAACAGAAGGCTCAGTTAAGTATAATACCTTTTTACACAAGCTGAGGTTTGATACATTGAATATGTACTGTGCACAAGATTCCTAATAACAGAACATAATTGGAGATAATTCCTGCTTTTTAATTAAAAAATAAAACTTATATGTTTGAAGTTGACATTAGGTCTTCTTTTTCATTTTAGCATGCATATTACAGCAGAACAGTGGTACTTAGGCTTTTGGAAAAGAAATATAAATCTTTGGTAAGTATTTCCAAAGGCAAATTTACTTGGAGATTGTTCTTGCTTTGCACATTGTAATTTGAACATTTTTTCCCTTTTTTCCTTTTGTCAGAGCTGTTCCATGTTGTTTAGCTAGATGAGCCTTTTGCTTTTTAACTTTTTAGTTTCTCTTTGCTTAGATAAGTCATTGTTAAATACAAAGGTATGTGACCAGATAGATCTGAGTAACGGGAAATTTGGAAGTTTTACAGCAGGTGTTTAATTAGGATTATTATTTATTGTTTCCTTATGTTGTATTCATATTTAGCATTATTTCTGACAATGTATAAAAATAGCAAATAGTGTATGAAAAACACCAGAAACTCTATGCTGAATTTAGATTTTTGATGGAAAGAGATGAAAAAGCCACCACTGTGTTCTTTAAGTTGTGATATGAAGCATTAAGGATTCATAGTGTCAGCAAGATAAATCAAACTGGGAAAACATCTTTAGTAACGTAGGTGTTAATCCTATCACATATTCTGTATGGGCAGATCTCTTCACTGGGGTGGAAGTTTCATTGATTTCAGTAAGACCAATATAGATGTGTGATCCATTCATATACACAGGACTGACTATTTTGTAAAATCTTGTTATACAAGTGAAATACAATGTAAAACCTTAAGATAAAACCTCAAGATGGGAGACAAAGATACAGACAGCTATTAAGAGATGTTTGTCTCATTTATCTGTGTGCATAGAATAAAGCACGTTCCATGGAACAAAAAGTTTATAATAGGAAGTCTATGAGCAGCATAGTCTAATTTATAAGCATAGAGTAAACATCAGATTATTTTTTTATTATGTATGTCTGTATATTTTACTTACACTTGTGAATAAATCTTACCAGCTCCAAACTGTAATAAAGCTAAAGGTCGTTCTTTGTTCATATGAACAATACTTGCGATTCCTTTCTAAATCTATGTTGATAATTTTTAAACTTTTCTATACGTTGATTAGAAGATAATGCTATGATAATGATACACTTCTGCAAAGAACAGGAATAGCACTGACAGCACCCAACAACCAAACTTAAACTTTGTCTTGAATATATTTACTAAACTGTATCATGTGTGGAAAATGAAAGTCTTCCATAGTAATGACAATATGGCAATCATTGCCATTAATGTGTCTAAATACTTGCATGTTCTCTGTACTCTTTTTTTCATAGATTGTCTTAATGCTTATGGAGCTGGTAGTGTGATAATGTAATAATAATAGTGATGTATTTTAATAGCTCTGTAAAATTTTGCCTCCTGTTGGGTAACCCATCCAAAGCAATGAAACATGAGGTAATTGCAGTGAAGTGGATACTCAGGTTCTTGTGTTAAAGGACAGTACTTGGATTCAAGAGAGGATGACTTTATTGTAAAATGCCAGGTATTTTATTATTTTCTGCTTTTTTCCCCCAGATTAGTGCAGCTGTTCAGCAATGTGTTGATTATTTTCAATTTTGCAAGGCATCAGTTAATAAAAATTCGGGAGTCGATGACTTCTCGCAGCAGCATCGTAGTGAGTATATTTGCATGTCTTGGATTATGTACCCATACATCCACATTCTGTAGGTCTTTGCATGCTACCTCAAGAGGAAGACATTCTATCTGTTCTTTTTCTTCCCAAAATATTGTGTCTGTCTTCTGAGAGAACACTGATTGCAGTCGTTAGTTACTTGGGCTGTCTGTCTTTATATCTAAAATGATACATGTATGTTGCAGGTAGTAGCTAGGTACTGTAAAGTAAACTGAAAGTCAAATTATATTTGTTTGGTTTTATTGTTAAAGGTGATAAGCAGAACTTTTCTTACACTGGACCAGAATTGCAGTACGTCTATTTTGTTCATTCACTGTGCCTTTTAGGAAGATTGTTGATCTATAAGCAAGGCCGAAATCTCTTTCCAGTACAGCTGAATAATAAAAAAGGTAAGGGGAGGGCTGAGGAAAATGGAACCTGTTGAGAAACTCTTTATCCATACTTAATATATGTCTCCACTGCAATGTTGTGGACATTGCTGAACAGAATATAATTTTGTGCCTGGAAACCTTTCTTAAAAGATAGTATAGGCAATTCTGAGCAGCAACATAGTTTTTTAATCTTTGATGGATGTGGTTGAATAGATCATTTTTGTCTTTATGTTTAATACATGAATTTCATGTTGAAGGATAGTTGGGTCAGTGTGTAAGTAATTCAGTCTTTCTAGGTATGAGTAATATCTTCTGTCAAACGTATTGATATAATTGGTTGGAAGAAAGACATGTCCAGGGACCAAAACTGTTTTTCAGGTGTGAAACAAAATCAGTATTGCAAGCTAATTGCAAATTGAAAACAATTGCTCTGAGCTTAGCCTATTCATATAATTAAGGTAAAAACAATGCTAGAGGAAAAAGTTGGTACATGTGAACAGAAATGTTGGTAAGGACAAAAGATGTGGAATGGAAAAGCCCTTTGATATCCAGGGAGATGTGCATATGGTGATACACTGTGCAGAGTTGGCAAATGCAAGTATGTGAGAGAAATTTTAGTGTTCTGTTACATTAATATCTCTATGAATTCAGTGTAGAATTGAAAACATTACTGACCACTAATTCTGAGACTTGTCTTTTGAAGGTATTTTGTCCCTCTAGTTTCAGAATCAAGACTTAGTAGATCCACTGTAGAGCAGTTTTGAGGAAGAAACATCTAGTAATGGAGTGCTTTTCTCAATTATGGATTATCTGTGTAACACCATTCAAGCAGTGGTCCGTTGGTGATGGTTGCTTTTTTCTCTCCCTTAGAAAAGTAACAGTCTCACCATCTGTCTTCGTAATAGTGTCCTTGGCTTCACAGATAGCAACTTTTCCCTTACAAATTGTCTGATTTATTAACATAATTACATTCAACTTGGAGCAATAGCTTCCAATCTGCATTTAGCTATAAGTTTGTTGTTGGGAGCAAGGTCAAGGCTTATTAGTTGATCATGAAATACCTCGGTAGAGTCCCATGGATGCACGTGTCCTTTATTTTATCAGGTGTACACATGTTGTTTTTCTCAGTAAAGCAAAGCACTGTTTAGATATGTTTGCAAGATCCATTTCATTTGTAAAATGAAAGTTGCATATTAATTTGCAGAGTACTTTCCTCTTTTTATTTTTTTTTTAATAGATCGTGTATCCATAACCGATCTGTTGGTATTGTTTACTCAGCTTATTTATTACTCCCCAAGTTACCCAAAGACAGCTTTGGCAGCACATACAGGTAAATGTTTGTGTTTAATAGATGCTAATACATATCATTGTTATGAGGCATGTTGTAACTTCTTTTGCAGTTTTTGATTTGAGTCTGTTATTTGTGCAGCTTTTTTTCTTCCCTTCCTTACCTTTCCTTCTTCCCTGTAATTGTGTTAAATCAATGCTTAGCAAAATTATAATTCAGAAACATCTAATAAAACATAAAGATGTGTTTGTTTAAGTTAAAATACTAATAAATACTTCTTGTGTTCACCAGACAATTATTCTCCAGCAAGTCTTGTTATGGAGATTCTGCAAGCTTTTTGTGATCAAACAGGATGTGCTGCTGAATGTTTATATATGGATGCAGTGATAGATGCCCTACTTCATCCTGTTCAAAGTTTACTGAGTGGCACACAGGTTTGTAGTAATCTTCCAAATAATTCTGAAATCTATAGAATGTTATCATTTTTCTGTGTTTTCTATGTAGATTTATTTAGACAAATAGCAACTTCTGTAGTATGTTCTACATTAGCTGTCATAGTATGCCTTAAGTACTGTAGGTTATGATTGATTGACAGACTTGGTTTTCTTGAAATCTTGTGAATGGTAGCAAAAATCACTTGAGAGAAGCACATAGCTTTTTTTTTTTCCTTCTGATGTCTTTTGGATATTTCTTGGACGTTTATTTGCTCTACCTTCTATTTAAAAGGCAACCTACTTTTATTCCTTTTTAAATTTTTAAATTCAACTGGCAACATGAAGTTAAGTGTTCTCAATAGTTAGTATAGGTAAAATAGGTAATTCTTTGTGAAAAATTATTATTTTCTCAATTGGTAAAAGGAAGAGTGTGGGTTGTTTTCTTTTGTTGTGGTTTTTTTTTAACATTTCTATCAAAATGGTAAAAATCTTGGGCAACGTTAATGAGGTTGTTAAAAGTCTAGTTATAATTTCAGCCTGTCTTACTTTGTTTTGGCCAAGATGATTTAATTGATCTAGGTGACTGTAAGTCTCAAGACAGAGAGGCTATGAGTCTGAAATGCCCATGGAGGAGCCTGAGCTGTCTTACATAAAGAGATTTTGAGAGTATTTAATGGCTGAGAAATTCCAAATTTAATTCCCGAGACTCATGCTTGCAAAGATGTCTGGGTCCCTAACTTAAATACCTCATCTAGGTTCTTAAAACTGAATTTAGTCAATATCCTTCTGATTATTTGTTCAGCGCAATTTGTTTATTCTTCAGAAAAGACTCTATTCATTCCTGAAAATATGTTTACCTATACAAAAATGGTATTCAAAGATATAAAAAAATCAGTTTCAAAGTAAATATTTTAAAGTATTTATTTCTGTAAAGCTTAAAACAATAGTCTGCAAAAACTTGGTCATATCAATAATTTAGTTCTTCTGTGGGTGTCTGTACTGAATACAGTAGCATTACTTAGACATTTTATTACAAGGCTATCTATGGATGCTTTTGCAAGATTAACACTTTAAATTGTCTTGTTTTTACTATACCTTGCAAAAATTCAGTGCCAAGTTTTTCAAGTACAAAAAATGACCGAACCTGCATATGCTTTGAACACTGATAGTCAAATTTAAAAGCAGTACTAAGGCAATACTTCATTGATTTTCTGTGATGGAGGCCTGTGTAATCCCCCAGGCAGTCTCTGTGGTCATGTGGTATTCTAAAGCATATACAGCTGTCTCTCTTTATTATAAATTAGTAGTTAAAAAGAAATTACCTCAACTTTCAACAGTTTTTCCCTTTCTTCTTTTTGTTTCTGCTGTGCTCAGCTGTCTCTTGTATGTGGCTGAACTCTTACCAAATTGTTAGCCCTCCTGTGACTTAGTAACTGTCTATTTAAAAAAATACCATGTTCAGAAATATTTAATGCACGGTAGCTGTAGTGGGTTCCTTATGTTTTGTGAATCTGGAATTTGTTGTATTTGTTCTAACAAAGGTGCAAACTTTTTGTATTGCACAAAATGGAGGGGATCTAGACTGTTGGGTAAACTGGTTACTATCACTGGACCTTGTCTGCTCACCTTGCTTGGGTATGGTGGGACTGCCTGCCCATCCGATGGCAAGCCATTGCCTCTGCCCACCTTGTTATCATGCTCAGCTCCTGGCTTCTCATCCCTTGCAGTCCATCCTGCCCTTGCTGCTTCCTCACAGGTTCTTTATGAAGCACCCATGTTCTGCTTGTCTACCATTGGAATATTAACTTCACTTATTAATAAGAAATGGCCAATTTAACATTAATTTCGCATTCATTAGTCATGATACCATACTGAACAGTCTGAATCGCTGAATTAGATGTTCAACTCTGCTTGATTACAGCCGAGTTGTGGCTATACAGTGCTCTGATGTAAATAAGAAATTGGTAGAGGACTTTTGCTTTGCTCCAGTGGGGAAGACTTTCCTCATGATTCCAAAGCAAATGGCTGTTTGGGTCTACTGCAGCCTAGAAGTGAGGTGGATACAGAAAATCTTGGGAACTGGAATTGCATTTCTGGGCAAAGTTGCCAACGCACATGCAGCAACGAGGGACTTAGCAAATTTTGCACCTTGATTTGGGCATTGTTCTTATACCTCTGGCTGGCATTCATGGTGGAAAAAGAGAAAAAGGAGTTTACAAAAGTCTGTTCTCTACTTCTGTGCAGTAATTGGATTCTACCATATCATTAAAAATGACAGTTATTGTCGTTTGTGATGAAGATGTCTGTGTGATGGTGTTTGAACATAGGCTGTTTACTTACTTTAAGCCGTTAAGCAATCATTGGAAAGGAGATCTTCAGGTTCTGCATACATAAGCCAGACATCAATAAACAGCTTTCACGAAATCCTTGAATTTAAACCTTTTTATTTTTCTCTTCCAAATAGATGTATATAAATTGTCTTGAAACCACTTTAATTGATGTAGCTGATATTTTGGCAAGGATTGCTGCTGTAGAAGATGGTCTTTCTCTTCTTCTTTATGGAGAAAATGAAAAAACTGCCAAAGATGATAGGTAAGAGTGCATTAACAAATGGCATTAGTGAGTACTTTAATGAGTTACTTTAGTCTTATGAGACTAATTTTCTTGTTTTTCATTTATCTATAATGTCATATGTTTTGTTTATGTTTGGAGTACAACATCTGATTATCAAGCAAACTAGTAAGTGTTTCAGAGAATGTATTAGAGAGGTGTATACCAGGTGAAATGACATTTCAAAGAAATAATTTTATTAGGGAAGATTTCTGTTCTTTTACTTATTCATGCGAGAGCTTTCCTTTCTCTGAATGTGGTTCCATTGTAGTCATTGTGCTACTGTTCAGGCCAAAGGCCTCTCTTCTCAGTTTTTTGTTTGGTTTATTGGTGGTTTTTTTTTTGTTGTTTTTTTTTTAGACTAAATATTACAAATCAACTTAAGTTATTGAAATAATAGATTTAATGTACCATTCACTTTTCAATACATCTAGTAGAGACAGATCTTCTATCAGTAGCTGGCATTTGTAACACTGTACCTAACTTAGGATCTCTGTGATCCTGTGGGTAGTATATTGTTAGGTGATGCTAAAACTTGAAATAGGGCAGTAAAATTGAAGCTAGCCTTTAAAAATATCTAAGCTGCAGGTCATGAAAATGTTTGGAATATGTGTCTTCCAAGTGGAGGATTCTCAGAAGCTGCGTATGTTTTTAAGGGGGGTTGGAAGTAAAAGATAGTATTTTGGAGGGAGTTGTGCTTTGCATTGCAAACCTAGAAGACTTCAGAAGGAGATCTCAGGTAGGAAAAAGGAAGAACAAGGACAAATTTTGCCTTAACATATCCTTAACACTGGTCAAGCAGAAACCAAAATGATTTTCTTGTTATACTTCCCAGCTGGACTCCTATAAAACAGTCTGTGTAGTTCATGGCTATGTGGGCTGGATGGAAGACAATAGATGCATTTTTGCTTATGTAGACCTGTAGGCAAAATAAAATCACTTGCTGTGTATTTCTTTTCTTCTGACAGATGTTAACAAATTGTTACATAATTGGCCCCTGCCATAGTGGGTCATTGTTTCTTTCCATAATTTCTTTTCCTCTAGAAAAATGTAAATAAGTTTAGTCATAGGATTTGTTTTGAGGCTTATTTATGACTAAACCCCAACATTTTAAAAGTGTTCTTTTATTTCTAGTCCTACAGCTGTTCATGTAATTGTTCCATTTACAAAGAAGCTTCTCCGTGATGATATTTCTCTTTTATCTGGAGCCGAGCTTTTGCCAGCTGTTAAAGGAGCTTTCATTTTCGTGTGTCGTCAGATGTATAGAACTTGTGAAGGTCTGCAGATATTACTTCCTTATGGCTTGCATGAGTCTATAGCAGAGGCCTGGAAAAAGGTAAATCGTGTTTTGGATTAGGGAGACTGAAAAAAAAATCTAACTGTAAGAGATTCAGCTTATGTAATAGTTGGTCTTTGCTTCAAGTTGCTTATATTATAGATAAGTAGTGAGATAATGCTTGGAATTGTTAGAATGAAGCTCTACTTTTCAAGTTTTCCTTCTCTATGTGAACCCAGCAGAAGCTTAGTTTGAGACTTCTGTGCCTTAAGATTAAACCAGGAGTTCTCAAGTTGCACCAATGAGATTTATCATTCATTGCCCTTGATGCTAGGTGTCACTTGATGTCATGATAGCCAGTGTCCACCACAGATCTTCTCTTCACTCTTGGTTTGGGATATTTTGAAAAGATAAACTCCTAAGCTATGGTCTCAGTAATTTTTAGGTTAAACTAATTTATTTTGATGGGAGATAGGGAGGACAAAAGGAGGTTCCAAATACTTGACTTAAATAGTTAGATGCCACTGAAATATTCTCAAGAGACCATAATGAGAAGTGCCAGGCAGGAGTGGTTGTCTTACCGATGTACTTGGATATCGTATGAAATGTAGGATGTGCACTCGAGCTTCACTTTGACTGCTAGTCTAATATTTTTTCTGCTTGAAAGAGCTTGGGTCCAATAATTCTGTCTATTCTATTTTCTGTTATAAATTTACTGAACAAGGTATATGGATCACCGCTTTATTCATTAAACTTTTCTGTTTTCATTGTTCTGCTAATCATATGCAGTGTGAAAATTCTTATCTATTATAAAAAATTAGTTAAGATGGAAAAATGACAATAGGTGCTGCAAGACCATTTTTCAAAAAGTTTACACTGAAGTAAAAGTCAAACATTTGAACCATTAAAATAACATTGGCAGCATTTAGGTAAGGGTAGCATGCAAAGCTTCAGCTTTGGCTTCCAGCTAAACTGAATGCGTATTTAAACTATAGTTATTGGAACTCCTAATGGAAAACCAAAATTTACCTGTGTTGTTTCACTTTATACTGAAAAATGGAACGTTCTCATTTTTTTTTTCCTTCTCCAGTGATTGTAAAATATTTTCTTAGAAAAGGAGCAGACCAAGATGGAAGAAAAAAAATGGCTAAAAGATTTTTTTTTTCTTTTTTTTGAGTCAAGGAAGTGGGAAAGAGATTGCATGCAAGGGAAAGAGAATGGAACAGCTATTCTTCCTGTCAAATGGTGTATGCTTTTATTATGATTAGAAATTTCAAAAACAGTCACAATGTAAACTGAGGCAGAAAATATCAGAAGGATAGAACATGAGAGACTTAAATCAGCAGCTAGTGGATATTTCTCTCTGCTTTCATATATGAATATGGTCATGAAATAATACATTTTGACTGAAAATAAAATATATTATTACTTATCCTAATGATGTCACACTAAAATCTCATCAAAGAATGTTGCTTTTGAAACTTACATTTTTCTTTGCATTGAGAATTTTAGGATTTTATTGAATTAAGGAGTTTAGTTCACTTGAATCATGCTGTGATTTACATAACTGTATTTCTGTGCATTTTTGTTGTGTAACTGGGCGGTCTTGAGCTAACCTGTTATTCTAATATTTATCACAAGCAGACTGTTGTGTGCTTTGAGGGGACATATCCAGTTATTTGCTCTAAAGCACCACAGCATTTACACATGCGCAAGAGAATTCTTTGCACATTAAAATCCTTTACTGTGGTATGGTACATCATTTAGACAAATTGTTTTGATGCATACAGGATAAGTAGGATGAATGTGTTGAATTTAAAAAAAATAATGAAACATTTAACTGACAAAACGCCATTTCTTCACATTGCTTTGGAGGTCAAATTGAGACTGAAGTGGAATCTACCTATTCAGGACTTCAGGAATCAACGAGTTAGTACAGGAAAAACACATTTTCAACTCTACTGTCTTGATTAGTTTTTAAATTATTTCCTGTCACTGTTCAATTTTAAGACATCGACAGTTTATAAAATATTCTGCCATTTATAGTGTAGCAAAAATGGTGGAATTCAGACTCTCCAAGCAGTAGTGACAATTTTTTAATGGATAGACTGGTAATTTGTTTACTCCTTTTTTGCATGTCTCCTGGAGTTTTAAGGCTGATGAAGAAACAACTTTTTTCTTGACAGATTCTGCTGGAATTCTGGGACAAAATTTACACAAATGATAATAAAAGGGGAACTTAACAGATCCACTGAAACTGACTAATTTGATAGAGGAATCTTTTATGGATTTATTAGGTTGTGTTTCTAAGAGCATAAATTCATGACTGCTCACTTTCACTTGAATGATGCAATTTGCTTTTTATCCCTAGAAACATAAAACAGCTTAAATCATTCATCTGCAATATACAGTGCTTCTCACACCAATTATTTTAAAATGTCTGATTTAAAATTTAAATTAGAAACTCATCAAATATATGTAGGTATGTATATATTTTTATATATGCCTGTAGCTCCAATTGTATGCATACTAATTTAGATAAATTTATATAATTTGTCAATAAATACAATAAAATTTGCAATATTACATAATACATTTTGTATTGAGTTGTTGACTCCAGAGGCTGTTATTTCCATTACCTGTGACAGAAGTGGAGTAAAGAGTTGCCTTCTTATTTTTTAACATTTATTTATTTTAATGATGATCTTTGCTTTGACAGTCTCCAGTTAAAAAGTATAAAGAAAAGAATTTTTTGTTTTAAGAATTCTAATGATTTTTTTAAAAATGTACTAACTTTAAAATGGTTTATACCCAAGGAAGAAATAAAAAATAAGCTTTTCTGGAATAAAAGATGTAGTGGAATAATTTATTCTATACCAAAGTCTAGACTACAGCCTGATCATCGTGGGTTTTTTGATATATAACAAGAGAACAAGCAAGATCTGGAGTTTAAAAATGGTGTAAATAAACGGTAAGGAGGTATTTATTTATTTTTTATTTCAGATGAGTTTACTTTCAGAAAGAGTACCTACTCCTGTAACTGGTGCAGACCTGACTTCATCGATAAGTCTAGAGTCAAAAAACGTGTAAGTTGATGCTTAATTTATGCACATGCATAAGTATGAAGACATACTGCTAGTTTATTGACAACTGAGGCATCTTATAACCCTGTGTCTTTTTTCCAAAAGCATAGTGGTAGGTAGAGGGAATGATGTTGTCCTAGTGTAGGTGTTTGTAGAGTTACAAAATTGTTCTTGACCTCTTAGAACTTCTGTGGCTTACAGACTTGTGTCTAATTATGTGAAACTTGATCTATAGTTGACTCTGTCTACAGGAATTAGTTTGAGGAAGATGTGAATTAGAAAGCATAAAACAAAATAGCTGTTAGAGTTTATCTTATGGCTTTGACATAGTGCTAATTTAAGATGTTCAGCTGGATGGTATCTAAACCTTCAAAATATGCAGGAAGATTGGCAGCATTCTGGCTGAAAGTCTGATACATATTAAATGAAAGGCATCCTTCCTTTTATACTAAAACTTAATGTCCCTTTATAGAAGTTTGTATGCATTAAGATGGGAAATATACAAATACTTGTGAGCCTGAAAATTCAGGGTGATGTTCGTGTTAGTGCAGAACCTAGTTAATTAAGTAGATTTCATGTAAAATTTGCAGAGATAACTCAACAGTTATTACTCCAGTCTGTGGTGGTGGCGGCATGTGAACTGGTTATATGAATTCCAGTCTAGTGGCAAAAAGAAATCTAGGGATGCAGAGCTCTGACTGAGGTGGCTGCTACTAATAACTACCATCGACATAGATTTGTGGGTTCATAGAAAGGTTTGGGCTGGAAGGGACCTTAAAGATCATCTAGTTCCAACCCCCCTGCCATGGGCAGGGACACTTTCCACCAGACCAGGTTGCTCGAAGCCCCATCCAGCCTGGCCTGGAACACTCCAGGGATGGGGCACCCAAAAGTTCTCTGGGCAACCAGTTCTAGTATCTCGCCACCCTCACAGTGAAGAATTTAATCCTAATACCTAATCTAAATCTTCCCTCTTTCAGTTTAAAGCCATTCCCCCTTGTCCCTTTTAAAAACTCCCCCTCCAGCTTTCTTGTAGGATTTTTAAGTACTGGAAGGCTGCTATAAGGTCTCCCCAGAGCTTTCTCTTCTCCAGGATGAACAACCCCAACTCTGTCAGCCTGTCTTAACAGGAGAGGTGCTGCAGCCCTCTGATCATCTCTATGGTCCTCCTCTGGATTCACTTCCACAGGTCCATGTCCTCTTTTATATTAGGGGTGCCAGAGCTGAATGCAGCGCTCCAGGTGGTGTCTCATGAGAGCAGAGTAGAAGGGGAGAATCACCTCCCTTGACCTGCTGGTCATCATTCTTTTGATGCAGCCCAGGATACAGTTGGCTTTCTGGGCTGTAGGCGCACATCGCTGGGCCATGCTGAGCTTCTCACCTACCAACACCCCCAAGTCTTTCTTCTCAGGGCTGCTCTCAACCCATTTTATGCCCAGCCTGTGCTTGTGCTTGTCCTTGCACAAGTTCCTTGCACTTGGCCTTGTTGAACTTGTTGAGGTTCACATAAACTGCAGTTTCCTCCTGGCATCTAGATTGTTCGCTAACTCTGGAACAAGACATGCTGATACATTTCTGGGTGAATTTTTTTGCTTCTGAACATGACTTGGCAGGGATTCTGCAGAAGTGATTAAAATTTTGGGTAGTGGTTGACTGCTACGAGAAAAGCTGTATGCTGCTTGCTGGTGATACGAGTAAAAAATGGGAAATGAGAACTAGAGATGAGAATCTAGTAAGCAAATGCTTTTGGAGAAGCAGAACCACGAGTCTCGTGATACCTGCAGGGATGGTACCCATTCAAAGGTAGTGTAATTGCTTCCTTTTTATTTTTTGGGCATAGAATATTTTGCAGGGCAGGAGGGTATCATCATACTTCATACTTGCAATTGCTGTTCTTGCCGTGTCTGTAGAAAATATTTTCCATTTACTGTAGTTAGTATGTGAAGCTATTCTGTATATATTGCACGTTGTTTTCTTAACTCTACTAATTTCTGGCAGGAGCCTTTATCTCCTTAAACATGAGTTTTTATTAGTTCCTTATAGTGTTTTTACATTGGTGGGAAAGTCTGTGTCTGCTTTGCCAGTTTGCAGCTGCCCTGTTAATACCTTAAGAATTGGCTTGTGTTAGTAAGTCATAAGTATGTTTAAGGTTGGCATAGTCTTTTGGGTTCCCTGTTACATTGTCTTTCTGTTCTGTGATCCTACCTAACCTTAGTTTTGCCAGGATGAGTGTGAATATTTGTACAAAATAGAGTCTAATACATATTACAACTTTTCCAAACACTTTTTTTAAACTATCATAGTGTAAACATTTAGAATAAGCACAGAGTCTAGTGAATGAAGGGGTGTTGGTTTTCAAAGTTAGAAGTTTAGTTTTTCTTTTTTCACATGCTTTTTTACATAACTTTTTAAATTATTTTATTGCTACTCTTGCAGTTTGTTATGGGAAGAGACTTTGTTAGATGCCTTGCTGAATTTTTCTGCCACACCCAAAGGACTGTTTCTGCTTCATAGTACAGGTGCCATAAATGACTGTGTGAACTTTATATTCAGCAGTTTATCAAAAAAACTCCAGGTAAGCATTACAGAGTCTGTACAGTTTTTCTTTCTTTTAATGATTATAAGAAAATAAAGAAGAAAGAAAATAAGTCCAGAAACAGTTTTGTCACTTAATTTTTGCAAAAATGAATTTAAAATGTATCTTATCTTTGAGATTGGTGCCACACTGATTTAAGTTTGTTGGATGTTGCTTATCTTCAGAATGTCAAGCATATATTTAGTTTTTCTGACTTTTTACTGTAAAGTTTGAAATGCTAGGAAAAATTTTTTTTCTTGTTTTCACCTAAGTGCCAATTTTTCTATACTATGTTGGTAGGTAGTGTTGAAATCTAGATATGCTAGGCACTCAAAATGTAATAAAAACTTGGATAATATGCATTTTGGGAGAAAAAACATGATGTTGTAGTCATCCTACTGAATGTGTGCAAAAAACATTATAATACATTTTTATTCTTTCCTGATGTATCATGTCTCAACCATAGTATTTTGCATTTAAATTTTGATAAGATACTCAATAAAGATGTTTGGTTTGGAATCTAACCCTGCTAAGTCTGTAGAGGATGAACTGTTCAAATCTTAACCATACATTGGATTAAATTCTGTAAATAAGTGTAGGAAAGATCAATATTTAAGAGATCATTTGAGGGTTTTATGCCCTCTGAATAACTAACACTGTGCTTTTATATTTGTTACTAACAGACTAATGAATATGAAGAGTTTGATAATAGAGTGATTGTTACACAAATGGCAACAACACCAACAGGTGCAGTAGCTCTACAGAATTCAGGTAAATTGAAGAATGATGCTATTATGAATAGTTACACTTATATTCTGGAAAGGATCAGCGGAGTGGAATAATCACACAGAATTAGCAAAGACTGCTTAAATGTCTGTTGATTTTTTTCTTGATAGAATTTTTTTCCCCCCAACTTTTAAGTCATTCACTTGATGCAGAGTTTAGATGTTGGTTTTTTTTTTGTTTTTTTTTTTTTAAATTGAATTATGCAAATTTTTTACTTCATTGGTTTATATTTCCAGAATTTTCCTGTATGTGCATGAAGACATTTATATCTGTTAAAAAAGAAGTTGCTAAAAATTTGCAAGTGATTTTTATTGACCTACAGATCAGAACTAATAACTGTTGATTGCTGTAAGTTGTATGTACTTTTCCATGGTTACTGACTGCTCAGAGAGTGAGAAACTGCAAAGGCCTGAATGTCGTTGGTGCTCCTATACAACAGTGAAATGGAACTGACATTGTCTGAATTGGCAATTCTTGTATGTCAACCCATATGACAAAGGTCCTTCAGATTCACTCTTAAATAACTCAACTGTTGTCATACCATGCAGTGGTCTAGGTAGTCATGTTAAAACTAGAATCTTAGCAATAAAGTAAAGCTACTTCTTAAGTTGCTAAGGAAATCAATGAGGTACAAAAGTTGCAGATATTCTCTCCGAGTATCTAGAATTGGCTGCTGTGAAATTAAAATGACTTGACTGAAAAACTGCCAGAAAGGCAGGCCAGTTCTGCTGGTCAAGGAAACTGATTGTTAGTTGCTCATTATTTAGGCCTCTGGGATCTTTCAGAAAGCAGGGAGCAGATCTACTTGAGGAGCAACCCATCTCTTGGTTAAGGTTCTCAGCCAAGTTGTTTCTTACGTCCCTTGGTGTTAAAAACAAATGATAGGCCAAAAATAGTCAGCATTGATTTTCAAACCTGCGTAGAGGTTGTTTAATGTAGATGAAGTTTGTAGCAGGCTTGTAACATACATTTGGAGGTTTCAGAGTTAGATGGCTGTCCTTCCTCCTCTACTTTAATTTAACATGTTAAATTCAGCTAATAATGCTTCTCTTAAAAAGATTTTTGCAGTCCTTAACTTTTCACTGTGGTATGTTTTCATTTATTAATGAGTTATAATAAATGTGTATTTTTAGAACCACAGAGCCAATACTAGCTAAGCCTTGATCTGTAGCAGTTAACTCGTTCGAGGAGGTCAGCAGCTCATTTACATGGACGATATATAAATATCATCCCACTCTAGTATAACAGTCTTTGCAAACTCTTGCTGTATATTTTAGATTAGATATAAGCAGACCACTGGAGAAAGGCAATTTGACTAAAGGACTGAGAATAGCAGAGTAACCCTCAGGCAGTGTGTCTTGTGAAATTATAGTTGACAATTTAGAGAATTTTGAAAATATGAGTTAGAATTGTTATGTAAAACGTTTTAAATATGAAAATATTTTTCTGATATTCTTGCCATTCTCATGATTAGAAGAAAAATTTGTTTTAGGCTTTATAAAGGCACTTGTAACTGAATTATGGGCTCTTTTGGAGTGTGGAAAAGATGATTTGAGGATAACTCAACCCAAATCTACTCCAGTTGACCCTATTGACCAAAGCTGTCAGAAGGTGAGAAATTACTTAATCTTCTGTACTGGCATAGCAAAACCAGTGCTGTATTTCAGGTAGGATGATACCTACCTTTCTGTAAGCTTTTATTGCAACTATACCTGTTTTTTTTGCCATGTAGGCAAAATTAATATAGTACACTAGTCAAACGATGACTGATTGAAAGGATTCTGGTGCTGCATGGCAGGTTGCAGTGCCAAGGATCCATTAAAATCAATACAAAATAATAAATAACAATCATGGTCACAACTGAAAATCTTAAAATACTGGCCATCAGTTCATATGTCTGATTACTGTAGTAAGATCATGGAGATTGACATGTTGTAGAGTATGCAGTGTCTTTGTATTTTAGAATTACGTGCTAAAGAAAATATTGTAATTTTCAAAAAATTTTATACAATTTTATAGATAATATATATTTCATAGACACTACTGCCCTTTTAGATTATACAGACACCTGTCAGGGTTTGCAGTCTTATCCTGGGCAGATATACATATGTCAAGTTCAGCCTACAAAGAAGGATAAGAACAAACTTAAAGTAAATGGCAAATAATTGTTTATGTTTACTTGGTTATACTTAACTGATCAACGTTCCCTGGTTCCCTTTTGCCCCCCCCTTCCCCCACTTTTTTTTTTCTCTAGTCTTTTCTGTCTCTGATAAACATGCTCACTTACCCTGCAGTTTTTGAGCTCCTGAGTGAACGAGATATACCAAATAAACCAAAGTATTCACTCCGCGAAGTACCTGCAGATATTATTGTAAGTACACATTTATTCTGAAGGAAAAATAAATACATCTGTGAAAAACTTTTTCTGAGAAAATTTTACTGCAATAACAGAGTAAGTTTTTCTTTTTCCTAAAGGATTTTGAATTTTTCTGCATTTTGTATTACATACAGCATGAGGGCAGTATATGCACATATCACTTCATGTTAACCTAAATTTTAATTTTTAAATCCTAAAGATAATATAAAATTTGATGCCTAATATTAAGATCATCATTCCTGGCTTGTGTTAGAACTGTGTTTTTCCATAGAAAAAAAAGTGGTATACATAAACACCTCTGTATGTGCATGCAGTTACATACAGGAAATTGCTGGAATATCTATACTTGCATTTCATATAATACTGCTTTATCCCACTGTCTGTGGATTTAAGCAAAAATTAAAAAAAAAAAACAAAACCAGAAAAAACAGTCAAGCTTTCTTAATAACATACATGATTCACACACAGAAAAAATCACTATTTGTGAAGCTACTCATTTAGGCATATTTCAATTCTAAGAAAATCAGTATCTCTATTTCTGTATTTAGTATTGGTTTGTGCTAGTTCATCCAACTGCAATCCATAAGGTTTTTTTCTCATCTACAAAGCACAGGCAAATTTCATCTGTGACCTTAGGTGGCAGTTAAAATGAGGTTTTTTAATCTATTGAGTTATCTATTGAATTCCTGTTGTATTAAAGTTTTTATTTAGCGCAAACTCTGTATTGGTGACAGTTCAGTTGTTTAGACAGAGTATATCATAATAATGTATGTTACGTTTGGAAGGGATATTTTGTAGTTCTTTTTTGTAATACTGTTTTGATGATTTCAGGAGGAAGTGGGGTGATAAATTCCATTTTTTCCAATTCGGTCAAAGTTGGTATGTCCACTGGTGGATAGTTCTGTTCAGTCAAGTTTTCTGAGGCACTGGGAGCAGGGGAGATAAATGTATGTTGAAGGTGATACATATTTGAGAGCTTTCAGATTAGGGTAGATATTAAGTAATGATTTTTGTGACTTTTGAAAGCCTATGTTATTTGGCTTTTGAGGCACTTCAGTCTTCTGATGGATTTCTCTACGTTTCCAGAAATAGCAATACTGATACAGTTGTTCAAAGTTCCCTGAGGAGTTACAGATGTTTTGGATGGGATTTGTCTCTCTTAACTACTGTGCAACAGGGGGGTTTGTAAGCCTAAGTGAGACATCCAAGGTTATGTAGTTAAAAGAAGGGAATTGGTCAGTTTGTTTAATGTCAGTTTAACATATGATGACTAAGTTTGAGTAGTCAGAAAACGCCTGGGATTAAGCAGACATACGGATTGGTTATAACCTTGTTTTTGGGCAGTGACTGCAGAAAGCTAAAGGTAAAAGTTTTGGCCAAATGTAAGTATGGTTAGAAAGCAAAGTAAAAGCAATTTCACTGCAACTAGAAGACCTAATTGCTTTGTATGCTTTGTTTTTTCTACATTTCTGAATCATGTCACATTGCCACAGGATCAGACTTGTAATATTTATGCTGAACTATATTTGATAGTGCACAGAACTTAATCATGTTTGTATGCCCTTTATTTCTTAATATGCAGGATTTGAACATTTTTTTCCTCCTTAGTATTTTTGGCTAACTAGTTGTGACATTGACTGAACAGATTATCAGTCAGACTTTTTACTACTTTTAATGGTTGACTAGTCAGGTTTTTATTTTGTGCCCTTAGGAAATTTTTTCTTAATACATGCAAGATTTTTTAAAATTCTGTTTAGATTATAAAAATATTTTAGAAAACGGAGCAGATAAATCAGGGTCCTTCTACCTACCTCGGGACTCTAGCTTGGAAAGTACCCTCCAGAACTGTAGCTTTGAAAGACATGTTAAGGCAAATGTTTGGGAGGTTTTTTTTTTCAGTGATTATGGAGACTCTTATATTTGGATGGTGTTTCTTAGCTATTCAAAGTAGATGACATCCTACCTGTAATATTTCACTCTGCTCACACAATGTATCTGAGCATTGCAGATGTATCTCCACATTTTTCTGATCAGACCTTGCTCATTATCTTCCTTCCTAATATCCCAAATCAGACTTGGTCTGCTTTCTCAATAGTCCTGTCTCTGTGCTTGCTCTTTCTACTCTTTTGCAGGCTCCAAGCTCTGATGTACAGGTGAGAGAAAGAGGCTGTTGTCAGAGAAATGCCCTTTGGCATTTAACTCTGTATGTGCAAATATCTAAATGGCTTCAACCCCAAACAAATCAATTGCTTGCACTACCTATTTTATGAACAGTCTTGAGGTCTGAGTTGAGTGGTTTTATTGAGAATTTTTTTGTGAACATACTATGTGGAAAAAGTGCATTCTTCACAGCTGTCTCCCCTACCACCCACTAAAATCCAATAGGGAAAATGTGTTTTCACTGTATTTTTAATAAGAATACCTTTTATGAAAACACTTTACTTTGAAAAATTCTATTTTTTCTACTACTGGGAAGTGGTGTTTACTTTTCTCTGTTGAAGATCATAGCTTTGGCTGATTTTGTGAAAGTATGGATCCTAACTTTTTTCTCATATCACATTAAAATGACTTATTGATCTAACCAGTTGAATAATAACTCCCCCTACTGTCTCTAAAACTATACTTAAATTTGGAGAAAATAAAAGTTTGGATTTAATCCAGACTAAATGAAGCCCATAAGGATTTTGTAGTTTGTTTCTTCTGACCATAGCACAGCAAGCAGTCTCTGAGATGATAACATCAGTGAATGTTTTTATGCATCTCTTAGTCTTCTAATGAAATTTTTTCTTCTGAAGCAGTTTGGGTACACAGTGAACCAGAGGGGAATATAACTAGGCTGGATTTCTGGAATAAGTTGAAGCAGCCGCAGGTCATTGTCTATTACATGAGCTGCTGTAGGATGAAAGATGTAAGCCTCAACATCCAAGCCAAGCCTTGCTATGCTGAGAATAAATGGCCATGTTTTGAAGCATGTATACTAACTGTTGTGAGAAAGGGCATTATACAAAAAGATTTGCTGTTCTTTTCATTAAAATAGATGTCTACTTATTTCAAACACACAAAACAGTGTAACATTTTTGTGTGGTTTATTGCTAAATAAGAACTAGGATACTTGGTATGCCAGGATCATTTTGTACGTTTAGGTTTTTTTAACTGGATTTTTTTCCCCCCTAACCTTCTGTATGTTTTTTTTTTTTTGCCATTAACTTTTATGGTGGAAAGCACTTATCCTTACAGAAAAAATTTCAATGTGTCTTTTAATAATAGGTTTCATTTTGTAGTAAACATCCCTTTGAAACTATTATATGCATTAAAAATAAAATAATACATGAGATTTTTACATTTGTCTTCCTTTGGCAGGATATCATTGACAGGCTTGTAATTTTGAATTCAGAAGCTAAAATTCATTCCTTATTCAATTATGAACAATCACATATCTTTGGTCTGAGGTAAGATGCTCAGTTTTTTATTCTCTGGTCACATTAACTAAATAGGATATAACATGCTTGGATGTGTTGCTTCTGATGAGATAACATTGTTTGGTTTTTATTGTGCATGAAGGTGTAATCCCCCCCTTTTTTTAACATAAGATGATTAAATGAAAAATGACCTACACAATGAGAATAGCAGTGAAACTAATGTTATTACCTGTAAATGGATATATGGATAATACAATAAGCAGTAATAGAAATTGCATGTTGTTATTTTGTTCAGTTGATTGCAATGAACATGTGACATATCCATTGTAGTGCATAAAACAAAAATCGTATCAAAATACTAAAATAAAGTATTTTTTTAGCATGTTTATACCAGAGTTCATTTATTTAGTCTCCCTGTACTTAAAATTACTTTTTAAAGTGTTGTTTTAAGTATCACCAATTTCAACAAAACTTACTTTGAGAATGAGAGTACCATTTGATCCCAAATATTTCTAGAACCTGAAGGAACACTTCATATATGCTCACACTATCAACCTCATGTTTTGTAATATGAAGTGCTTTATAATATTTTTACATAGTAATTAGTTCCTGCATTTTTTTCTGTTTTCCAAAGTTGGATATGTAAATCCTTGAATTCACATTTTTATTACTAACATATTTTGTGCAATTGAAATAAAAGATCTACTGGATTGTACTTTACAATAATATGGAAAACTTTGATAACCTTGCTTGAGCAAGATCTAGCTCAATTGATTAAGTATTGCAACATTAGCTTCCTGCAGCTGTATTTGGACTTTGATATCACAGTAAAATTATTTCATACTATGTATGAATAACCATAACATACAGTATAATTTCCTGATAAGGGTGAACATGGCAGACTTCGGAGTTGGGAGATACATGAATTTGTTGTATAAATTAAAAGTTATAAATGCTGCTTTGGAGGAAATCACTGGTTAGCTAGGAATTAGCAGTCCTAAGATGAAATTTTAAAGATACTACTCTTCATGTAGGATTATACTGACTTCCTTAAAAAGCTTAACAAAACTCCCATTGACTTAATTCAGGATAAGGGAAAGTGAGATGTTTTACAGTTTAGAATAATAGTTTGCTTTTAGATTGTGTTTTATGTGTATAAAGTAAAAGAGCAGATTACTCCTACAACGGTATTAGGAATCTGTGTAAGGTATAGACAAAACTGAGTTATACAATATGATTGCATAAGCGGTTGACGTCCATGCTCTAAGACAGACTGGTACACAAATTCATGGATCGTATGTTGAAGTTCTGTTGAATGCTTACAACGTTTTTAACAAGGCCTATAACCTGTGGAGCAACAGAACTATACATAAGCCTGCATATGAGCAATGTAACAAGCTCATCTGTAATCATGTAAAAGAAGCTATATTGTTACACAGGTAAGATGAGCTTTAGAGTCCACTGTGGTACTGACATTTTCTGCTGGACACTGACAAAGTCAAAAAACAAGCAAAAATCCAGTCAAACTGCCAGATTACAGGAAAGTAGTATTTTCATTGTACAAACTTACTCATAAAAGTGGTAGATATTGCCATAATTTAGTAGCAATCAAGTAAAGGAAAGATTTTTTTAAAAACATTTAAATATGATTTCCAATAGAGGCTTCATGTTCTGCATGGACTTTGGAATCTCAGTGATATCTAGGACCTCATAGGTACCTTCATTTTTAACAGATTAAGCCTTTTTTCTTTTTTTTTTTTTCTTTTTTTTTTTTTTGTTCAGAAGCCCTGTTCCCTTCCTCCTTGCCTTTCTTTTCCTTTCCTGTAAAACAAGGAAAGATACAATGTTAGGATTTTTAATATGGACCTGTGCATACCACAGATAATGTAAGACTCGACTTACTGATTAAATGGCTTTTCAAAAGCATGTTGGGCTTGCTGTACAAATGTTTTTTGTAAATAATAGAGAATTGACACATGACCCTTTTAATATGACTAAGTCAACTCCCTGAACAAAGAGAATTTTTATTATTACATAGTTTTCAAAGTTCCCTATTAAAATGATACCAGAATTCTGGATGGCTGTGGAATTTATCATGCTTATTGTATTGTTTAATATTGTAAGATAGGCTATGTTACCTGAATATGCAGTGTACAGTTAATTTAAAATACGTTTTGAAACCAAGTTCCATGAGCTTTTCTGTAAATGCTGCTGACTGCAAATATCTGTGTTCTTGCCTTGTGTGGTTGGTTTGCTCCTTGATGAAATTTAGCAGCAGTTAGATCAAATGCTCTCAGATGCTTAACAGGTCTGAAATTTTAGAAAGTTAGTTAGAAAGGGCAAAAGATCTACATTTTTCTTTGCCGCTATGTAGAAATAAAATATTTAAATGTTTGTGATAACGGTGACATTGAAAAACTGAATGGTTTTGTAACTGAATGATTTTGGTGAAACGTTTGTCTAGAAATGTTTGTTTCTTCTAGGCTTAGTACCAATAGTACAGCCATACCTGCATTCTTGTAATCGTTCATGGATCTACACAGCGATATACTTCGTTACTTGTACACGTGGCCCACCCAGAGCTGAGCGCTGAACTTCAGTTCTGTTCAATTTGCAGGTTATACTTGGAGGTCCTGTAACTCGCTTTTATTGTTCAAATGAGTTACAAATCTACATACTTGAACCTTAAACAACTTCTGCAATTTAGAGCTGCAGTTTTCTTCATGTGAATACCGTGCTTCAGTGACTTAAAATTATTTTGGTTACTAGCTGTGTAACTACATATAAAACTTAAAATATATAGGTATTTCCACAGTCTGTTTAATCCAAAACACATAGGTGTATCTATTTATGTTTATAATGTAAATATTGAATTTTCTGGTGGGTGATTGTTTTCATTTTGAATAAGTATGAATTCTGGGTTATTATTTTGAAGAGCTTTCCTTTCCAAGCTTGCCTGCTCTGAGAAGTGATGTGCTCGCAGTAGAAATTGAAGGGAGAATGTAGGGAAGCTAGATAGGGTTTTGCATAGCCAGTATCTGTCTATAAAGAATGCTCCCTAGAGTGCATTCATATAGATTGGGTCCTGTGTGATCAAGGTAAAATACTCGGTTCCACACACTCTATAGCCTAATGTGAGTATATATTTTTATCATTCTTAACCTTGAGGTATCTTGGCCTAGGATTCTTCAGTAGTTTCACAAACACTGATCTGGTATTTCTTTAATTGCAGCTATTGCACAATTCTAGGACAAGATTTATTCACTTGAAGATCCTTTTAAACTATTTTTAAAAAATATTATTAATTATTAAAGGAAAACTCTAGGCAAGAAGTTGGAGTTAAGCTCTTTGAGTCTCTGTAACTTACATTACAAAAGAAATTAAGTAAACAGGAGTAACATACTTTTTCTTTCAGATTGATGAATTATATGGTATCAAGGCAGCTCATCTAGTATTTCAGTACAGTGAATACATCTACAAGTTGAGCTTTTACAGCCTGCAAGAAAATAGATGAGCAATATATATTTTCAAAGCCTCTGCCTAAAACATTATTCAGGCATTTACATGTTACATTCCCTGTGTTCAGAAACTGAGTTTTCTGTGAATGTTAGTGGCACTGTGTTGTTAGGTCAATTAGTGTGGCAAAGTACCAGTTTTGTACTTTTGATAACCAAACTCCCATCCCTAAAAAGTATCAATACTCCAAAATTAATTAAAGAGACTTTGTCAGTGTTGGCATGCATAACAATTAGGAGAAACAGCATTACTGGGAAGAGTAGACTGTGGACAGTGGGAGGGGATCAGAGTTGGACTACAGGCAGCTTTGCAAAAATTCCCCTCATTTAACAGAGTACTTTTGTAACATACACTGGTCCTGGAATTATTATTTTTTTTTAATCGCTCTCTAATAATATGGCACTTGTTCACTTAAATGCCTCATGCTAGTGGTCATCAAGCAACAAAGACAGCACTCTGTTCAAGAGTTTGGCTTTCTGCAGGAAAATGCCTGAATAACTCTGAGAATAAATCCTTTTCCTTCAGATATGCAAATTGGGACTGTTTAATTTTAAAGACACAACGTGCTTGCTTAGCATTAGAGATATCTGAAGACAACCTATTTTGTAGAATCATAATTTGAACTGCAATGAAAAATAGATTTATTTTAGGCCTCTGTAAGGTAAGACTGAAAAGAAGTATTTGTTACAGTGCTTGTGTGAATCATCTAAATGCATTTATGTTTCTGTGGAATTATAGAAGATAGTAAATATTAATGAGTTACATGCTCATCAATATCAGCCCCAGGATTGTGTGGAGCTTTCTGCAGATAGAAAAAGAATATTGGCTAGTTATTTTCAGATTTGTATAATAAAAATTCTGACATTGTGTGGTGGCTTGACCTGGGCTGGGTGGCTTGACCTGGACTGGGTGCCCTGTGCCCACCAAGATGCTCTGTCACTCGCCTCTTCAGCAGAACAGGTGGGGAGAAAATAAGATGGAAAAAAAAAATTGTGAGTCAAGATAAAGGCAGTTTAATGAGGCAACAGCAAAAGTACTGTGTGCGGAAGTGAAGGAAAAGATGTTATTCTCTACTTCCCATCAGCAGGCAGTATTCATCTACTTCCCGGGAGGCAGGGCTTCAGTACGCATAGCAGTTGCTTCCAAAGACAAATGTCGTAAATCGACTGTCCCCCCCTTCCTCCTCCTTTCTCTTAGCTTGCATATCAGAGCAGACGTCATATAGTATAGAATATCCCACTGGTCACTTCGAGTCAGCTGTCCTGGCTGTGTCTCCTCCCAAGATCTTGCCCACTCCCAGCCTCCTGGGATGGGGAAGGGTTTACAGACAGCCGTGATGCTGTGAGCTCTGCTCAGCAGGAGCCAAGACCCTGGTGTGTTATCACCACCTTTCCAGCTGCCAATAAAAAGTACAGCACTGTGAGGGCTGCCGTGGGGCTCAGCCAGACCCAATACACATTGTTAAGTCACTTTTTTTTGGTCATATAAAATATCATGGTGAATATATTTTTCTTATAATACTGATCTTCTAGCTTGCTGAATGGTGCAGAAGATGATAAAAATTGCATTGTATTTATTTCTGTTGGCCAACAAAACTATTAAGAGAAAGTTTTAGGAAAGAGAATTTCAGTGGCTTACTGACATGAAAAGCAATTGGCGTTTTGAAATTTGCCTGAAAGCAGTATGTATTTGTCAAAATTTCATCAAGTACACTCCAGTGAAATTCAAGTGAATTAATTAAATGCTACAGGAGCTGGGAGATGAACAAGCTTGTAATAGGCAAGAGGTAGCTTTGTGGGTTGAGGAAATACAGATAATAAACACCCTGCATTCTTTTCCGTTATGTTTTCATCTGCATTGTAAACACACCCTCTTATATATAATTGCATTTTAATAATGAGGTAGCTTCAGCACATGAAGTAATTTGTTCCCTTAATTGTACTTACATTATATGTATTGTTAATTAAGAGAATGTGTGATTTCTAATAATTGCAACACAATGGGAGGAGCATTAATTGCCTTGTTTTCTAAAGGTAGAAGATACAAATGCTGAGCATTCATTTTCCTCAGGTCAACATGATGTTTAGATTTATCCTCTCTCTTTCTTTATTAAAAAGCATTATGAATAGCAGCTTTTTGAAAATATTCTTATATAATTCTTTAAAGTCTCATTCATTATACATTGGAGCAAGACCTTTTATTTAAAAAATACTTTAAACAAATCCAGTTTCCCCTTTAGAAAACATGTCACTTTTTTGCTAGTTTCATGTTTTCTTTCTACTTCACTTGCAGAGCCAGAAACAAGGCTGTATCTCTTGCTTTTCACACATCTTTATTCTAAATATACTGGCATAACCCATGAACACTGTCTAATGTCACTGATGAATCTTGTTGATTGCTAACATTTGAGTGACTGGCTGGTACATTCACTCTTGCAACAGCATTTATGGTACTGTTGGCTCGATGTACTGAAGAAACCTTTCTCATGCCACATCCTGTGGCATTCAGCATCCTTTTGTCTCTTCGTGAATGGAAGAAAGCCATGTTGATAGAGTTCCTCCTCTCGAAGGAAGGGAGGAGTATGGTGAGAGAGGGAGGAATTAAGCCTAACAGTATTTCCTTCTTCCTCTGACTCTGGCAGATTTGAATTATCTTATTTTGGAGGCATGAAAGGCTATATAGTCCTCCAATTATTTTCTACCAAACTTTTTCCAATTAAATAAGGAGAATTGATTGAGTTAATAATAGAAATTGGGTTATTAATTGTGTTATCTTTTTAGTAAGTGATACACAGTTCTCTGGAAATGAATCTCTTCCTTCCAAGTGTGCATGCTGGATGTGTGTGAGGGAAAAGACTTCTGCAGTAGTGATCACTGGAGAGGGCACATGTCCTGTGAATCTTTGACCCCTGTTTATCAATCCAAAGGTAAAAGAGGACAGAGTCTGTATTAATAGTGGTGGGGATTTGTAACAGGATTATGCTGGCATGCTTCCGCATTGTGTAGTTACAGAGTTAATTCAGTTTTTTGTTAACTTGTATGTTAATAGAATTCTGCTAAGTTTATTAATGTAAGACAATTTATAATTAATAAAACAGGAATAGCAGATTTTGTGGTAGGATTATATCACTTATTTGTTGGTGGTTATTTTTCTTCACTTCACTAAGGGAAATTAAAACGCTTCACTTCCTGCAGTTTAAAATCTGTCTCACTTTTGAGTCTTCTAGGCTGGCAGGCGATGCTTATGAAAAGCATTTTTGTTTAGCTAGGGAAACTCTTGCCATTAGCAATCACGTTACATGTGATTTGTAAGTACATTGGGTAGATAAAGTACTGTAGGTACTCTTCTGAAAATCTTTTCATGTGGAAAATACTATACAGAGTACATCAGTCCCCGAGTTTTCTTACTGGGAGAAACATCACTGCCCTGAGGCAGTGGCTTCCAGTGTCTCAGGCACTGGAGCTGTAACGCAGGGTATTGAAAAATATTCTGTATCCACAAGATCTTATATTTTTCAGAACCACTATGAGCATTGCCTTCAGTGGGACAATTAAAAGCGTTGACGCTTTAGAAGACCACATGCAAAGGCACGTTCTCTCTGCTCATTACTTATGCGCTTTGTTCAGCCTGCAAAGGCAGCATGCAAAGCTTTTGGTGGCTGAAGCTTCCAAGTGCCCTTTGTTCTGTAATACTGACTAGGTAGCTTTTGGCTTCGTGGTTGTTTTGGGTTTGGTTTTTTTTGCTAGCCGTTTGCATTTGTCTACTGGTCAGGCATGCTTGATAGTAATTGCCACTTGCTGTTTGGATCAGTGTTCTCATTGGAACTCAGGTCATACTCAAAGCATAATAAAGAATAATTCAAATTGGTAGTGTAGGCTCTGACATTAAATGTTTTGAGTCTGTTCTCCATGATGATGATAACACTGGAATTATTTAATGAAAATTTTGCTCTGGGTTTCTCTGTTGGTATCCATATTCATTTAGCAAGAAGGATGTCCTGCTACTGCAAAGTGGTTCCACTTCTTGGATTTTTTCCACTTATGTTTTTAGTATTGATTCCTGGGAGAAAAACAAAGACCTTACATTGTCCCATAGCTGAGCTCTTTACAGATGTCACACTGTATTGCACTGGCCTGTATCTATAGAAGGCAGTAACTGTAAGCCAAAAGAAAACCTTTTACTAAAGACTAGTATAACCCTCCATTTTGGGGTCACATCACTGGAACGCATTTCAGGTTTGGTTAGCCATTGCACACTGCCTGCACACGTATATTATGGAGATTGCAGTATAGTTTACTTTAGATGTGGCGGTTTCTTTTTTCCCTATGGTGGATGGACTTCTGCTTCTAGCATGAAATTTTATCTTTTTTTGCTGGGAATGTGTACTGGTTGGGATGGTGTTGATTTTCTTCGTACAAGCCCACATAGTGCTGTGTTTTGGATTTGTGACTAAACCAGTATTGATAACACACCGGTGTTTTGGCTGACACCGTGAGCACTGCTCAGCAGCAGGGCTCTGTTTTTTTCCTCTGCAGCAAGTAGCCTCGGGGTGTGCAAGAGCTTGGGAATGAACTCGGCTGGGACAACTGACCTGAATTGACCAGAGCGATCTTCCATGCCACGTAACATCTAACATTGCACTCGGCAATAAAAACTGTGGAGGGTGGGGGGTCTTTCAGGTGGCAATTGCTCGGAGGCTGGCTGGGTGTTGGTCTGCTTGTGGGAGGTGGGGAGTGAGCAAGCTACTGGGTGGGTGCTCAGTTGATGGCTGATGCCAGCCCATCACAGACTATTTCAGCTTTCACTGCCAGCTGAGCATTTGCAGGCATCCCTGAGGTACAGGCAGAGTGTCAGATTGGCTTCGGAAAGAACATGTTATGAAAGTAAGGAAGAATAGTCTATGGGAGTGTAGTGGGAACTGCAGAAGGCTAGACCTGGGTTTACCATAACGAAAGTGGTGTTTGAAAGAGCTGTGATTTGAAGCTGGGAAAGAAAAAAAAAAAAAAAGGCAACTTAGAAAATGGGAGTACAGGGAACATCATATTATTTTGTAGTCTTATTTTGTAGTCTTAAAAGACACTAATATAAAAAATATTAAGAAATATGATACTAAGCTATCATCATAATGGGTAGCAACTCAGAGAAATTAATAGGTGGTTTAATTACATTATTTTCAATTAAAAAAATTAGAAAGGCAACATAAAAAATAACAAGGTGTTGGGTTTGTTTGGGGTTTTTTTCAGCTAGAATTTTTTTACTAGCTGGTTTATTCCCATGAAGGACCTTCTATTCTGCCATAATTAAAGAAGTCATTATGATTCCACCTACCAAAACCAAAGAGATAGTTGGTTTACATCGGTACACAAGTACTAGTTACCATGCCTTCTTTCAGACTAGAGATTTTTACAATAAAGTACTAGTTGTGTAATTGTAATTGAAGGGGGAGAATCCAGAGAGCACCCTCTAAGAAAGACAGGAGTGACATAGGACAGGGAATGCAGAATTCAGAAACCAAGCTACTTACTGCTACCATATTTTCACAAATATGATACGTATTTTGATTTTTCTGAATTTCTTTAAAACTACTGTTTTATAAAAGACTGCCTTCAGATAACCTTTTGTTTTATCTGTGTTGCAGTTTGTTCCTGGGAATATGGTAAATCGTATTAGTAGTTTTCACAGAATTATAGTGACGTGCGGAATTGGACTCTATAACTCGAAAGTTATAAAGTAGGCATGTTTATTGCGCGCAGATGCACGGGGGATCGCTCCTCCACAAGCGTGCATACCCGAAGTGAGGAACCATCTCACATTTATACAATGAACAAATGAATATTCAATTAACGCCTATACATATTCGTTACCTAAACCCCCCGCTTCGTATGTTAATTAGCTTATCAGTCCATTTCCTGGAATGTGGTGGTCTTGCAGGTTTGTAGGTGATTCATGTTCTTGTGACCATCCGATCTTCTTCAGGTGATTCATGTCCTTGTGACCACCCGATCTTCTTCAGGTGATTGTGACCACCCAATCTTTTCCAGCAAGGAGACTTAGCACTCCCTCCCTCTAGATAGCATTTGAATGTCTCTCATCTTTTCTCATTCTCTTTTAGATAGCCCCTTTGTTAGAGAAAGAAGGGCAGGCGTCTCCCCTTTGTTAGAGGAAGAGGGGCAGGCGTCTCCTCAAAACTGTAGTTGTCACCGCACCCATGACTAGTCACCATACCCACATTCCTTAAGCAGACACATACAATCACAATCGATGTCCATTATCCCCATTTCACACTATTTCTCCATATCAATAGAATCAGGATTGAAAGGGAGATTGAAGATTGTGTAGTCCAGCTGCTCTGCTCAAAGTGGGTTCGATTTGAGAGCATTACTAAGGGCTGTGTCAAGTCTCGTTTAGGGTATCTCCAAAGGTGGTGATCCTGCCGTATCTCTGGGCAACTTGTTCCACTGTTTCACCACTGTCACAGTATGTTAAAATGGAATTTCCTGTGTTTCAATTCATGCCCTTTGCCTCTTGTTCTTTCGCTGGGTATCACTGAGAGGAATCTGGCTCCATCTCCAAACTCTCCTGTCAGGTAATTATACACATTGACAAGATCTCCCCAGAGCCTTCCCCAGGCTGAGCAGTTCCAGCTCTCTCAGCCTCTTTCCCCATGTCAGATGGCCCAAGCCCTTAATCATACTTAATGTATCTCAGAAAGATATGCTTCGATTTTATTGTATCTGTCAAGGTTTTATACCTTTTCATAAGTATGCGCTCCTTATAGACAGGATATTGAGCTGGGTGGTCTAATCCAATTCTTATATTCCAGATGCCATTAAAAACAAATAAAAAAGAAAACCTTCACTGCTATATTCAAGCATGTTTGCAAATATACGTGCTAGAAAATGTGACACTTTTTTTTTTTTAGTTTCAAACTTTAGTCTCTACATTTATGACTTTGGAAGGTAAAGCAATGGAATATTACCTTTAACCAAATATCTGTACTTCAGTGATGGCATTTTTACATGGATTTTTCCATGTAAATGAAAATTTCATTTGAATGCCACAGCAGAGGCTGCTCCTCTTAGATCTCATAAATTGTGTCATTTATCCTATCAGAATCCCTCTACCTAATTTTATTTGCTTATGGTTTATTTTTTTTTTTGCTCTGCCAGTGGAGATGTTATAAGTGTTCTCAGCCATCAGTCTTCCCCCAAGTGGTTTTTAACTGCTGGAAACTGGTTCTGTGCCATTTAAAGTCATCATACTTAACAGAAGAAATGGTCCATCTTCATAATGGTTTCAGTGCTCTTTTTGTGGATTTTTCTTCTATACAATAAGAAAAAAAATTGTACTCGAACTGGCATTTCTTCTGTGATTTAGAAAAGTACTGAGAACAAATCACTGTCAGGATATAGTTAATGTAAAATTAAATAAAACTTGAAGAGGACTGAAACCGAACAGAACAAGTTATATTAAAAAAGCAACAAGAAAAAAAAAAAAAGACATATTATCATCTTGACCATTTAATCCTTGGCCATAATTGTGTGAATTTGCAGGTGTTAAATTATGCAGAGAATAGCTTGTGAACTTTTGCTATTGTCAGTAGAAGCATATTGGGAATTCCATGGAAGAAAATAGGCATTGACTAACGGACTACAAATTTCAGACAATACGTATTCTTTAGCTGATATCAAGTCTTATGTGAATGCAAAATATAATGCTGATCAGAGTTTATTTATATTGTGTTTTATTACTGTGATAAAACAGAAAAGAAAAATAACAACAAGAATGTTTAGTCATATTATTTTCCATGAACAGGAAGCCTTAAATGAAATTGTTGCTGTGTTAGAATGAATAGATTAAAAAAAAAAAAAAGGAAAGAAAAAAGGAAGTAATATGATTTGGATTGCCCTACATCAAATTTACGTGAAATATATTGGAGTACTTTCACTGTTAATTTGCCCTGAAGTTATGAAAGAAAATTGTATATAATGTGCTGTTATGTTCTCTTGTGATTATTAATTTAATTTACCGTTGTTTTGTGTTTTTCTGAAATAAAGGGAAAACATGGAAGATTTGTTGTTTTTATTACAAGGTAAATCTATTGCTTTTGAACTGTGTTAAATTTGATTATACAAAAGTGTTTAAAAGGCTGTTTTCTAAAGGAAAGATGTATTTTTATCTCCTTCCCTTTCCATTCTTCAGCCAACCTGATTCTGAGTTGCCTTACCAGCCTATTATTGTATAATTTATTCACATTTCACATGGAATGTCTGATTAAGTCTGTGTCACTTTTGTTATTGTGTGATATAAGCTCAAAAGCAGACTGAGCTGACCAGTGAATATTTTCTCTGGTTGTTCAGTGCACATGAAAATCTGCTGGGAACTATTCCCTGTTTGCTCAAGGCTGTGCCACTTGAGTGGCTAAAAGGGATATAAAAGAGTGTTCCTGACCCAGTTCTGTCTGGGTATTTCCAGATACTTCAAGGTTTTTGGGTTGCCTTTTTTTCTTTTTTTCTTTTTTTTTTTTTTTTTTTGACATCTCATAAACACGTTCACCTTTGCCTTACTGTGCATTACTGGATTCCTGAGTGATGTGCTATCATTTCAATGTATCCTGCAGGCTGTTAAATGTGCTGTGCTGTGAGCTCAATACCCTATTACTCTTGGAATCTCAGTATAAAGTGTCACAAGTTTTACTAACTGCTCAGGAGGAAAATGTCACAGAAACTTCAGAAGGACCAGGGTAAGAAGTGACTGATGTAAATGTTATTTTAACTATCAGACTTTTTTCCTGACAACAAATGCATGAATACCTTAGTGGCTTTAAACAATACATCTGCTCTCACTGAAGTTGGCTTCTAATGTGCTTAAGTTTGTTTATGCGCAGGTTTGTCATCAATCTTAAGTTATGAAAAGATACAACAGTTTTGTTCATTCTCCCATGTCCACCTCAAAAGTGTAAGAAATAAAGCAGCAAATATTTTCCTCATTTTTATTTGAATTAAAATTAAGTTTTGTTTTTTTTTTTTTAAAAAAGAGTGCAAAATTTGTAGATGTAAATGCGGCTTTTAATTTTACATTATTCTTTTATGTTATGTACATAATATAAAATTAGGGTATTGTTTTAATGCTTATGAATTAAAGGCATCATCAGTACTTTGTTTTTTTTTTTTTTTTTAATATTTATTTATACCATAGTCGAGACTCCCGCTTCTGTGACTTTCCATTGCTAACTTCTATATAAAATTGTACAATGTATCTTTTCAAAAGGAAAAGTGTATTTTTGGGACAGAAGTGGACAGTCATTTAGTCACAGATATTTTGTCCTTTCCCTTGGCATGCTGAGTTTTAAGAACTTTCCTTTTACTGTTTGCTGTATGGGACCAGTACTGAGTTTAAATCAACCAGTACGGGTGAAGTCTCAGCAGATATAGGTGATTGTTATTTACCATTTCAGGATGAGACCTACTATTCCCTTACTAAGGAAAAGGTTGGAAGAAACTTGGTGTATAAAACCTGATTTTTAGTCCTTTTAAAAAATGTTGTACCTTGGGCTACACAGTGCCTTCAGACAGCAGGTTAGCTGTGTGTTAAGTTAAGAATAACTGTTTTTGACAGCCAAAATTTGCTAGTAGGCCAAATAAGGCACAAATTTTGATGGTCCATAAACTGTCTCTGCCCTAATTACTGAGCATGTGGGCATAAAAAAAGCTTGTGCAGTTTTCTACTCTTTTGTGACCAATAACTGCTCAGATGTTTCCATTCAGCAGTAGGTAGGGAGGTACAGAGCTAGGCTAATGCTTGCCAACATCTCAAAATACTTAATGTTTCTGTTTATTTCTTTATGCCTATGTGTTTTCCAGGTCGTGTTTTAACTCCAGTATGTCTCTCAAGATCTTCTTGCTCATTAATGTTTTTTGAATTGAACAGCTGGTAAATCAAAGTGGTTCTGATTTTTTGTTTTTGCGGTTTTACATGTTTTTTTTTCCCCCAGAGATTTTATAATTGATGGTCTATCAGTGGAGAGAAACCATGTTCTTGTAAGGATAAATGTGATTGGAGGACCACAGGAAAGGATTTTGCCTTTGAGAGAACTAGATAAGGTTAGAATCTAAAGTTTAACAGTTTCTCTTTCCATAACTCCTGCCTTCATCAATTGAACATTTTTGCTGATAATTCAGCATGCGGAAAATTATTTAACATTAAAAAATACCAGTCCACCTTTAGCTTTATAAAGGGCTAAAATTTTTTAAAAGCGATACACTGAAGAAATACGTTGTTCCCACTTTCTGGGGATTGGGCATGTGCCAAGGACATCGCTCATTCAGATGAAATGTTTGTATTGCTCCATTTGAATGTTACTTTTCCTAGTATAAAAGTGAATGCACTTTGTGGTTTTTTTCCCTTTTTTATTTCTGTGTTTTCTTTATTATTTTTCCATGTGTTATATCTTCCTTTTATTTGATATTTTTTCCATGCTTGGGTTTTCATCTGCGGTGTCTAATATAGTGTTTCTTGAGCAGCTGCTTTAAATGTTCTGCTTCTCACAGGCTGTCAGTCTTATAAAGATGAAATGCAAATTGCTGTCAGCACTGCAAAGACAGCTAGATCAGTGTATACAATTGGAAATACAGTTTTATGGTTTTTTTATTTTATTTTTATAAAAATTGCTATTTCCTTTTTGGTTGAAAAGAAGAACTGTAAAATCAAAACTGTCAGTGGTAGATACCAGACAAAATTCTGGCTCAAATGCTTTTTGAATTTTGTATCCCTTCAACTTTTTTTTTTCTTTTTCTTTTATTTATGGAATAGCTCATTGCAAATTGTAGTATTAAGCATAATTTTGGTGCATAGTCAATAATTCAGGGAACTTTACCTTGTGTGATTGAGCAAATGCTATTAATTCTTCTCCTAAATTAATTTCTTTCTGGTTCTGTTTTTAGGGCAGTGATCCATATCCTTGGCCAATGTTTTCATCCTTCCCATTGCCAAAGTGCTATCTTGCAGAAGTTTCAAGGAAAGCTGAATACAGACAAGGTACATCAAAAGCCTGCAAGCAGTGTAGATGTCAAACAAGCATCTCTAGATTTATTAAATTTTTCCTTCCTCCCTGCCCCACCCCATCCCTCAGATTATAATCCCATAAATGCTTAAGGGTTGTTTATTGTCGGCTGAATTTGTAGCTAAATAAGTTGGTTTGGTTTTGCTTGTCTGGCTTTGTGAAACTGTCAATCTGCAAAGCTCTGTTTAGTAATCTAATTCTTATGCAAACTTCAAGATTAACCTTTTGGCTCGTCTCAGGTGGGTGACTCATGAGACATTTATATCATATTTCTAGTAACTGAAGCAAGACAGTATGGCTAAGCTACAAATTTTTTCTACACTGTTTTTGTGATTCAGATCCCTGTGTTTACAAAGCTTGACGATGTGTGAAATAGACAGCGTTTAGGATAGTTGGTTTCTACATTGAACATCAATTTGGAATGTGGGTGGACCGAAGAATCCTTTGAAGAACTGTCTAGGCACAGAAGTTTAATTCATACAGAGAAACTATTTTAAGGTTTTAATTTGCATAGACAATGCAAAAGAATCTGAATGGTTTATAGTAAATAAATCATTCTTTGTGTTTGTTCATGTTTACTGTATCCTTGAGATGCACTTACGAGAAATTACTTGTGAATTTCCTTAGCAGATACAGATTTTCAGAAGTGATAAAAATTCCACATTAACTGTAGAATACAAAATAGTCTGTTTATAAAAATCTAGAAAAAATAAATGGTGATTTCTTTCTCTGACAAGAGGAAAGGCCATGTAGTTATAAAAGAAGGGAGTTTTCTGCATCTAAACTTTAGTAATACTGTTCCAGGCTTCTCAAGACAATTTTCGTAAGACAACAACCAAATCACTGTAAAGTTTTAAATATATCTTCAAGGAGGCAGGTAGTATAGCTCTTGGATTGGAAAAGCATATTTTATTGTATCCCACAGAACCTCTCTGTTTTCATGTTCAGAGCAATTCTGTTGCTCATCATTAATCAGCGGGATAATGGAATAGAGATTGTAGTTGCCACTTTCATGGATGGGAACCAGCTAGGAAAGGTTGAGTAAAACTTTACGACTAACAGTGAATTTCCAAAAATGAAATTTCAAAGGTTTGCAAATGTGTTTGATGAACTACTGAGATACATTAATTTGTAATGGTGTTTTTGATATTAAAGGTAGCTGAAGACTGTACCACTGAAAAATGAACAGAACATCTAGTTCCATAGTTAAGCAATACATTTTGTGTTTGCTGTTTGGAAAAAAAGGAAAAAAAACCCCAACATTTGAAGTGTTCTATTTCAGTTTTCATTTTAAAAAAACAAACAACAAAAAAGGATTCTTCCGCTGAACTGTGAATATCTGATTTGCCAGACTGAAGCTTTCAGGATGTGAAGTTATTTTGAAAGACAGTATCAGAATAAATAGATCAAAATTGAAAAGAAAGAAATTAAAAAATTGCTATTTCCAGTGCTTGGAAAATAAGAAATCAAGAGCATGAGTAGAAGATGGGGAATATCTGAACTGTATCCTTCAGCATGACAGTATGGTAGTGATAGGCAGTGACAGAATTGCTGTTTCACAAGAGAGATTAAAAATGTGATTATGAGAAAAGTCTGTGAGTTACATTTATATAAGGCAGAAGATGATCTTTGTTAGCTGAAGGTGGTGAGTCCTTGGGTGGAGTACCTCTAGAAGTACCTTCTTGTATTTCTTTCAGGAAAAAAAAAGGCAAGTAATTAGTGTAGGATAACTAGTGAACCTGTTTAGTGACATACAAGAAAAGAGAAGAGCAGGACTTCTCTGTTTTGGCATTGGCATGTAGTTAGAAAACCTCTAGCAACAGTGTGAAAGCCCACCCTCAGTAACAAGCAGTATGCATAGCCCAGGACTGTGTTGTAGTTGTAGTTCCAGCTACGTGGTAATACTGTTGGGCAAGTTACAGTTGCCTGCTAACTTGTGAAAGTGAGCTGGCATTTATTTGGTATCGTGAGTTTTTTGGAAGCAGTATTCATTCAAAAAAACCCCAAGGTTCACTTTTGTACTGTGATGACCTGCTGGTAGAAGTGATATCCATGTTTAATGACAAGCTGTTAAGAAAAGCAAATAGTTTAGCTGGAAGAAAATAAGATGCTGAAGTTGCCACAGTATAGCAGTTACAGTATATGATAGATGTATTAAGTGCATGGTTATGCTTTAGTATCTTGTTGCATGGATTGTAAGCTTGTTTCTGTTTTTCTGAGTTTGAACATTCCTGTGCATTCTCTGAGCTGTCTTGTATCTTCCTTGACTGGATGGGAAAAAATCCACTGGTTAAATAAAAACAAGTTCTTATTCTCAGCAGATTGCTTGCCTGTCCCTGTTTTGATGGCAAAACATGTATCTGCATTAGTTCTAGTTGATATGTATTTGAAGTTGCTTAAGTTCCTTTTTTATTAAATACTACCTTCCCAGGGGAACCTTAGGCAGAAAAGTCCATGGTCTTTAGCAAAGTTTCAGAAAAGACTGTAATACTACAATCTTTATTTCCTTATCCTATTGTTATAAGGTAACATTGTGAAAGGTTACACATTTAAACAGTGCAATTATGGATGCGTTGACGCTGCTACACACTAGCATTGTGTGCATTTCAACAATCATAAAATGAAGATTTAATTTTGTAAAACCTGTAGGAGAGGAAGAATGTTAGAGACAAACTGCAAAGAAAGTAGGGGTCAAATCAAGAAGCCCAAAGGACACAGCATAGATGGGTGGGCCATGATCTTGAAATCCTTTGTTCTTGAAATTATTGGGGGAATTTTTTTTTTAGTAGTTTTGTTTCCTTCAGGGGAATCAGTTTCACCCTGGGCCCTGTTTGGTAAATTGACTGATTAAATCTCAGCTTGTAGTCTCTGATCCTTGTCTGCCAAACTGAATTAATACAATCCTTTAGGAAGTAAAATAACCACTTAACTTGTAGAGGAGTGTTGCTCTGCAGTTCTAAGATTTTCCCCAGTCTTCATCTGTTATATAAATAGTAGAAAAGGGCAGCGAAAGAACTAGAAATCTTACTAATAATACTTTAAGAGTAAATCCTTCACATTAAATTTTCATACTCACATGAACTGTTCTAAGCATCAGTGCTTGTTATTTGGAAAGATATTGAGGGTAACAAAGGATTTCAGGTTAAATAATTTGAAATAATTATTAATGATAAATAAGTTACTATAATAAGCTTCTTTGGAAATACTGTGTCTTGTATAATAAATTACAATGTCAGGGAGACAATTTACTGATTATAAATCATTAAGGTCTTTAGATCAGCTTACAATAAATTATATGCAATATTGTAATTCTGTTGAAAAGATTCTAATCATCTTAAAGGAATAAGACAATTTGAAAATAATATTTTGTTTGTGGAAACAATTAAGTTTTGATGAAAAAAAAAATACTATGAAGAAGTAAAAGTAACAGCAAATATTCTAAATAGCCATAAATAAACTGACTAAAACAGTTGTTGAATCTTTAATCAAGTCAACTTTTGTGACAGAATTCATTTCTATAGTGTCCAAAATGTAGAAACAGAACAAAGAAGAGCTTGCAAGGTGTAAAGAACCTTTATCACATTAGTGGATAGTTAGTAGCAGTGTAGACTATGATCCTTTTGCAATGATGGGAACTGCATGGTCTCATAGCAAAGGGATTGCGCACAGCTGGAGTGAATGCATATGTTTTTACCTTATCACAGATAATGCCTTTATGTTTCCCCCCAAGTTGATGAGAAAACATTTCATACTAGCATCAAGTACTCTAGCAACCAAGTTGCTTGAGGAGAGGCAGTCCAATTGATTGTTTCCAGTTTGTAGGAGTCAGTATTCTCTGTTAGAAAACTGAGTTTGATCTGTTTTATCTTGCATATAATTACTTTATGAAATGACTTGGCATTTGAACTTGAAATTTGCTCTGCCTTCAGAAAAACAGAATTTGAATAGTCAGCCCTTCCCAATATATTAGCATATTTTAAACAAATGTTGCATATAGGAAGAAATTATTTTCTCTGTGATCTGCCAAAGCATATGTATGCATTATTTTAATTGCTACCCTGCATATATTATTCAGTGTGCTCTGTCATCATATGTCATGATAGCTTGCTGATATTCATTGTTCAGTGTGAATTTGAAGACAGACATTTTGGTTGCAGAAGGTGTTTAAGTAAAAAATTCTTAAGGCTTTAAGTACAGACATCATATTGTTGAAAGCCAACTTAACATTTTTGTGTATGATTACACATGATCATTCTACATTTGTTACTATGGTTCATGGTAACGTTTTCCAGCCTCTGTGAGATCCAGCTAGCTGGGAAATTTACTGCCTCAGCCTGTAATATTTTATTCTAGAAAATTGGTAAATTATGTGTAATTTCCTTTAAGTTAGTAGAAAATAGAGGGTGGGGGAAAATCACTTTTAGCCAAAAGAGAAGAGAACATATTTATTGTCCTTTTGTCATAGCATCAATGGCAATTTTAATTTTGAAGTCTTGTCTCCCTATTGTAAAGAGAGAATGTGTCTTTAATAAGAAGGTAAGAGTAACAGTAAGGAGCAATCTTTGGAATACTTTCTTTGCATTTAAAAGAAACCTTTCATAAGGATTTTTTTGTAAACTGTTCCACAGATTTGTTTTATAAGCAAGCTGAACATATCATGAAAAACGTTATCTGATACATTTTTGCCTCATACATAACAATTATACCAAAAGACTGTTTTAATAGTGCTCAGGTAAAAAGTCAAGTGTTCAGAAGTTAGAAAATGTCTGAATTATATTGTTGCAGCCTCTGACAGCACCAACAAGGAGCCTGTGGCCCTGGGCTGGAAAATGTTGGGGGGGTGCAAAAGTATACTTTAGTAACCTTTTGGTCCAATTTTAAGTCCTTCAGCTGAAGTTAGGAAATGCTGGAGATCAGCAGCAAAGCTATTACAAGAATTCTTTTAGTATGGGCAGCCCAATATATTTTAACAACATTTATTCAATAGGTATGTCTAGCAACCTGAAAGTATACACATACATGCCATAATATCTGTCCAAAGTAGAAGCATCTGAAGGAAACCTACTTGCAGAAGGAAGCAGAGATTTTCTATCGAACACTGTTACGTTGCTGTCTTATCATGCTCCATTTAATTTTGCACAAATCAGTACTGCCACTTCACAGTTTTATTGTTAAACCAATGATATTTGGTGGAAGATCTTTGCCTGTTTTCTATTTTAGATTGTCAAAGTGGTGAAATTACATGGAAATACAAAACTACTTTCTTTAAAATGTCTTTCCAGTTTATATCACTTCAGGACACAGGAGTAATACCTTTAGGGGAGTTATAAAATGTAACTCAGTAATGTCTTAAATGTTCAAAACCCAGCAGTAAATAGAATGAATATTTCTGTTCTGTATAAAGCAGAATGCCATCAGCTTTAGGACTGCTTCTCCAGTTTAATTGTCATAAGATAAGGGATATTTATTTAGTCTTTTCTTTCTAAGGTATGAAGTCTGCCAAAATTACTATGCAATGACAGGGCTTTCAGCTGCATCTGACTTTCCTGTTTTTCATTGAAATGCTTTCTAGGTTCTTTCTGAATGCATCTACTTGTTTCTATGATACACTGTTACTAATAGCTTCTTATGATTTATATAGTAAGTTTAAAAAAAACAGAAAGAAAAATAATAAAAAAAGAGCCAGGATTATAATTACAGAATAACACTTATTTTTAATTTCTTCTAGATAAAGATCTTGACAAGCTTCTATCACTCTTGAAAAGTCCAGAGAAGCAAACTGGAGGGACAGAAATTTGTAGGCAAGAGTTCTGCAAAGTTATGAAAGCCAGACCAGATATCATCAGTGGAACGGGTGAGTAGGACGTACTGAGTTTGACAGAGCAAGCAAAACAGAAGGCCACTGGCAAGCAACTGTTCTTTAAAGTTTCATTGAGGATTACATTATCTATACAATTAGTCAATAATTTTGTGTTGAATATGAAAACTATTTCAATGGGATTTTCCTGAGAAAAAAAGATTTATGCCTGATGTCCTATTTTTCTCTCTTATGTCTGTCATCTCTCTGTGTTGGCTCTGAAATTTGATGCAGAAACAGGGCTCAAATATAAGTGTTTCAGTTCTCTAAAGGGTCCATTGTTGAGATGCTGAGAAAATGGAAAAGAGAGCCTGAGAGAAAACACATTTCCCAGAGATCAGTGAATGACTTTAAGATGGGTTGAGAAATTGTAGGGTTGAGAAATTGTATTAATGGCCAAATTCAGTAAAACTTTACAGAATTAAGCCATTCTAAACATCAAAGAACACACTCAAGATTTTTCTTCATCCTAGTGAAGAGCATGCTCATGCAGGAGCATTGCCAAAACAAAAGCAAGTGATCACCCATGTGACATAAATCATCAGAAATCAGATGTGGTAACTCACTTGTAATATATAAACTTATGTAGCAATAAAGAAGTTAGGTGTTTTCAGAAACTGTTGGCTTCCATTTCTGTAAGAATTCTGGTTATGGTCAGATGGTCAGTTGTAGTCTGACTTTTTGTTCACAGGTGCCAAAGGTTTCCCTTTAAATTCTTCAGGTAAGGAATAAACACAACTGGCAGTGAAGGCAGATGAACTATGGGATCAAAGTAACCCAGCATTTATGGTTTACATGAGACCTGAATTCTATGATAAATTACATAGCAACACAAAAGTATAAAATGGTTTCAGAAGCCTTAATGGAGTCATTTATACAGGAACTAATTTAGTATTAAAATAGTTAATAAGAAATTTGACATTTGTATAACGTAGTTAAAGTCAGTAATTATTGAATGTTTCTAAATTCTGAGCTTTCTGTTCTTATTATTTTTTGAAACAACCTTGAGTGTATAATCTTAGCTGATTGTAAATTAGTCAGAGCTTTCCCCTTCTGTTTGGAAGAACATGTGTGTAGACAGAATACATATATATTGGTATAGAGGGCATATATCCACTTATACACTATATTGTACATGTCCACAAATGCATATATTCAGGCAGCTTTGTGAAACAGGTAAACAGAGATTCATAACCATTCAGAAATAACTGAATGTATTTTATATGAGCTTCTGCCAGTATAAGAAAAATAAGTTGAAGAGTAGCCATTAAGAAAACCCTAGATTTTTCTAGCAAAATTGTGTGTTTACTTCTCTTGTATGACTGATCTAGTAGATCAGTGAAAGATTTTTTGATGTTATATGTTGTGAAGCACAAATAATTTAGTATTTTCTAGACTGATCTCTTCTTGGATTATATGAATTTTTCATTGAAAATTGTTAGTCTGTCTTCCTGCATCTAAAAGGAATTGTTTGTTGAAAAAACACACTTTTACAAAAAAACAGAACATACATTTAAAGTAGGTGGCTTCCAAAGAAAAAGTATTTCCTTTTGTGCTTTGTAGCTATCCTTACACAGTCTCAAAACACATTAGGGTTGTTTTCTGCAACTGTGGAGGTACCAGAAGCTATAATGAGGAATTAAAGAGAGTCATTAAGATTTGTTAACCCAAAGCAAAAAATTATGCTTGGTTCTGGATAACTGTTTCCAGCTGAGATGGAACTGGTAGTAAAAATCAGCAAGAATGTGTCTGTGGAAATGTTAAGCCTCACAGGAACTTATGCAAGTGATTTCACAAACCATACAAAAAAGCAAATATGAAGATAGACACAGAATATCATAATGAAATACCAAATAAATAAAATCATCCTGCAAAAGGATAGTAATATGATAAACTCAGTGTAAGTACTTGGTAATTTAAGGTGGATGCAAAGCTGTTCAAATGGTGCATATCTGCTTCAAGATATTTCAGAAGCAGCAAAATATCTGCTGTGTGGTTTGAGGCAACATCATGTTCACTGAAACTATTTTATGAGGGCCAGCTGTGCTGCTATGTATCTTTTGTAGCATGTGAAGCCCTCCCCGATTTTAGAGCACTAAGAAGCTTCCGTCCAGATTCCAAGAAATCAAAACTTTCTCTGTAGTTACAGATGGAGCAAACTCCAAGGATTAGAGAACAAAGATGCATACATACACTTCCTGTACTGTGCCCTTTGTAAGGGAGATTAACATTGACAGCAGTTGAACCAGAACAAAATCAGCAAAGATGAACTGGATCCAATGACTGTATAGTGTAGTGTGTATTGATTTTTAAAATATTTTGTGATTTAGTGTCAGGATTACCAGATGCTGAATCTGTAGAACCTGCTTGAACTCCATCAGAAAATCCTTGAGCAAACTGTATAGTATCAATATCTTGAATTCACTCCTCTGGTGTTGATTACCATGACATTGACTTGGTCAATGTTTTTGTGCTAAACGCTGTCGTATCACATTGCTTTTGAGAATGTCCTTCTTCATCCCTAGATTGGCATTTTCTCTGCTAAAGCATGACCTCTGACTATAGTTTTTAAGTACTTTCTGTGGTCAAACATCAAGATCCAGTTTTAAATGCCTTTATTGAACTGCTAACAGAAGATGCAAAACTTCTCAGGATTGTATGTCTTTTAGTGTGGTAGGACTGGCCATCTGAAAGGAGAACATCCTGTAGACAGCCACCTTCTAAATTCTGTTGTTCTAAGTGCAATAAGCTAAGACAAAGGGGTTCTTTGTCGATGCTAGAGTTACAGCTACTTGTTGTTGAGTGGCTTTGCATATATCTTTGGGTCACTTAGGTCAGCTAGAGAACTATGGATAAAGCCCTTGGTCAGGTTAAGTCTTGGCCCCTTTCGAACTACTCTTTGCAATACTTGTGTCCTCCCTGAAGCATCTTCAGTACATCTAGGTAGGAGCTTTCTGTGTATTGGCATCTGAGCTTTGGCAGGAAGAGAAAGAGACAAATCAACTCCTGTGAGAAATAGCTTGGATTTGACTAGAAAATTAGTCCGTGTGAATCTAGGCTTAGTATATTGCATGTTCAAATTGTTCATGTGATTGGGAGGTGGTTTTTGGTTTTTTTGAACCATGTCTCTACTTGACTATTTTATCCATGCCTTTTTCAGTTGTCTCACTCTTCCTGTCCTTCAGGTATGGCAGAAGGCATTTCTGTTGTTTTCAACCTCAGCAACTTCTTTTTTATGTGTTCCCAGTTAATGTTGTATCAGCAGCTGACGTCAATGTTATATCAGCAGCTGACCTCTTTCCTGTCTGGGCAGATTCAACATCCTTAATCTTCCCTCTTAGGAGACTTTAAACCCTAAGTAAGAGAAATTAAGGGTGTTGCAGAGATCATATAATATGCTAACATTCTTCCCTTCATAATGACAGATACTCAGTCCTCAAATTCTAATCATTCTCCTTGAGCTTTATATCCATATGTGGATATGGATAGGGGTAGTAAACTCAGCTAAAATTACTTGCTACCTGGAGTTATCCCGTTTCCATGGCACATCTCCATCAGAAATCTGGACTTAGATCACCAGTATTCTTTAGGGCCTATTAATTTACCTCCAAATGGTTCTCACTTAAAAAACAAACACAAAAAATACATGTGGGAGGCATATAGATAATTCTAATCTTTAGGCCGTTATTCTTTTAGTGTCAGCAGCTATTGATGACTTCAAAGATATGAAAAGCATAGCAGCTCTTGAAATTGCATATGAGAACTTACTGGCAAACACAGGATTTTTCTTCAGTTTTTACAAGTGAAATGGTTGATGAAAGCAGAGTCGTTATGATCAACATAGTGTTCTGGAATCCATTAATTCTTTGTGAGCTCTGCATCGTCTGAGGTAGCTCTGTCCAAACCTGCTGACAATGAATACTCAAGAGGCAGTGTCTTGTTTCTGGTGTTTTTGTGCTGCATACTTTAGCAATTGCTGCAAAATGTTGAAAGTAACTGCAGAACTTGCCCCATGCAATGAAGAACCAAAAAGAGGAGTATTTTCAGTAGGTATGACTGTTGTGTGTGGTTGTGGTTTTTTTTATTCGGGATAACAAAATGCTAAACTTTGGCAGTTTATCAGAATAGCCTAATCAGGCATTGTAAATGTAGCTTATATCAAGATATACAGCTTGTGACAGAGGATTATCTAGGCTGTAGTTTCAAAAAGACAAATGGGGTAACTGCATTAGATCGCCATTCTGACTTGACTCTCAGAGGCGCCTATTCTTCTCTTTAAGAAGAATATAGATTCTCTAAGCTCCATTTACTCTTCTAAAATATGGACTAAATTTTCTACCTCAAAGATCACTCAGATCTTTGTCTGTGGTCTGTGGTCTGCTCTCATTCTTTAGTATGACCAATGTAAAAATACTGCGTTCACAGAAGAGGTTTTTAGAATAATACAAAAAAAGATGTTTACCTTTTTATGTCCTTGATTTTTCCAGGAAGCTTGTTTCAGAATTAGGGTGGAACAGTGGGTTTTTACACGTTACGCAGGAAGAACAATTGCAGATCAAAACTTCTTTCTTCTGTCCCCAGACCAGTTTGGAGCAACTTCATAGGAATATCCTGTAAGCAGCGTAAATGCACGTGAACGTGCATGCGTGTGTGTGATGATTATAACATTTGATTAGGATTTGAAAGGCTGTTTTTTCCATTAGTAAAGAAGATATAAGTATCTTGTTGTAAGATATGCAACCTTCATCTCTAATGGAAGCACTGTTAGAATCTTTATTTTCTTGTTTTCTTCTTTTCAAAGAAAACACAGGTTGTTCCTTTGCCATTACAATATGCAGTAATTGAAAGTCTCTCCTATTATCTTAGGAATTCAAAAATTTCCTCCTTATTGTTGCCATTAAGAATGGAATTGCCAGCTATGTTTTTCATAGATTTATTGAACTGAAGTATGGTCAATGGAGTTGAAAATTTCTGACAGTACTCTTACAAATAAGTCAGCTGTCCAAGGTTTTCACTCTTGAATTTTTAACCATTAACACAAGTCAAGCAGGACTACTTTTAACTCTTAAGAAAGTGTTTTTTTCTTTTAAACTCCTCTGAAGCATCTGTGAGTTGGTGTAGAATATGATCCAATAATACTGACATTAGAGGACCTAGAAAAATCTGATGGTTTTCACAGTTTTTGACCTTTCTGGCTTAAACCTTTCAGAGTAGAAATTAGATAACCTCTCATGGTGGTTACCTATTCAAACAGTTTTAATCACATGAATTTTTTTAATTAGTGTTCTTATGCAGTTCAGAAGCCATTTTCAATACCTTCCTTTTGTACATTAGTTCTTCAAGGGGAAAAAAATAATCCTGCAGGAATTCAGCTGTTTTATGAGCATACTGCAATCATTTAGGGAATTTTAAAGCCCTTTCATTTATTTTGTATATGATTACACACTCCTACATTAAAATCCCCTTTATTTTGGATGTGTGGATTAAATTTGCATGAGGTAATTGCCAGTCTCTTAAAAACTTCAATGTTAATACAGCCAAGCTACCATAATTTAAGAAAATCAACATTTTCACTGAGTTGGTCTACCTCTGAACATAACCTCTGCAGGAGAATGTGGGCTTTTACAACAATACTGACTATACTATACAATGAACTTTCCTAAATTGCTTTTGTCTACTTTTCCAGTTAAAGGAAAAATCACTGAGCCAGTTCCCTTATAAAGATTTTCAGGGAGTGTCCAAAGGCAGCTAAATGATTTAGTATTGAAAGACAAAAATTAAAGTAACTACTTGTCATTTCACCTGGACATTCTTTTGAAAGGGATAGCATGCTGTGAAAACCCTCTATTTATGTATTAACCACATTTTTTTTGATAAATTCTTACGCATGTTTCTTCCTCTCTTAAGACTTGATTAAAAGCTTTTCAAAGATCAAAGGCACTTAGATGAATACTTTCAAATGGTGGAAGTAAAGTTAATGCTTTGGTTTCAAAAAACTGCTTAGCACTTGAGCTGTCACTTCTGTTAACTCAAGCACTGAACTGTAATATTTGACTGCTAAGTCAAGCATGTGGATGCCTTCCAACAAAAAGGGAAGAGGTGTACAATGTTCTGATTTGGTTTTAAATTTTCTGAATTATGTGCTATTTTAGTCTTTTTAGTTGCTGTTTCTTATTATAGTATGGCATACGGGGCCAGTTCTTTTTAATGTCTTTATCAGTGATCTGGACAAGGGGATTGAGTGCACCCTCAGTAAGCTTGCACTTGCTCAAGCTGGGGGGAAGTGTTGATCTGCTTCATGGCAGGAAGGCTCTGCGGGGGGATCTGGGCAGGCTGGACTGATGGGCTGAGGCCAATTTTATGAGGTTCAACATGGAGAAGTGCTGGGCCCTGCACCTGGGTCACAACAACCCCATGTAACACTACAGGCCTGGGGCAGAGTGGCTGGAAAGCTGCCCAGAAGAAAAGGACCTGGGGGTGTTGGTCGACTGACTGAGTATGAGCCAGCAGTGTGCCCAGGTGGCCAAGAAGGCCAACAGCATCCTGGCTTGTATGAGAAAGAGTGTGTCCAGCAGGAGTAGAGCAGTGATCGTCCCGCTGTACTTGGCACCGGTGAGGCTGCTCCTCGGATACTGTGTTCAGTTTCGGGCCCCTCACTGCAAGATGGATGCAGAGGTGCTGGAGCTTTTCCAGAGAAGGGCAATGAAGCTGGTGAGGGGTCTGGAGCACAAGTGTTATGAGGAGTGGCTGAGGGAGCTGGGGTTGTTTAGCCTGGAGGAGATTCAAGGAGACCTTATAACTCTCTACAACTATCTGGAAGGAGGTGGTAGGCAGGTGGGGGTAGGTCTTCTCTCAGATAACAAGTGACAGGACAAGAAGAAATGGACTTAGTTTATGCTAGGGGAGGTTTAGACTAGATATCAGGAAAAATATTTTTAACTGGAAGTGTGGTGAAGCATTGGAACAGGCTGCCCAGGGAAGTGGTGGAATCACTGTCTGTGGAGGTGTTTAAAAAATGCATAGATGTGGTGCTTAGTGGCATGGTGTAGTGATGGTCTTGGGTTAGTTAGATGTTAGATGGACTTGTAGTGATGGCAGTCCTGGGTTAATGGTTGGGCTTGATGATCTCAAAGGTCTTTTCCAACCTAAATGATTCTACGATTCTACAATGGAGTGACAGTACTAATAGTCATACAGTAAACATCTAGCTAGTTACAAATTTTAATTTCTTGGTTTTGCTATCTACTGATCCAGGTATAGACATATTTGCTCATTTTACACAAATAGTTGTGATATTGTTTGTTGACCAAATTCCACTAAGCATATTAGTGAAGATTAGTGAGATTATTTATTTTCTTTATTCTCACAAAATGAATAAACTGTTACTCTTCTATGAAACTGCCTTTTGCTAGTCCCGTGTGGTTTATTAACTAGGTTTAAAAATAGCTATATTATGTTTAATTAGCCGTTTCTTCTCTCCATAAAAATTCATAAGAATATAAATTACACATGTAATGTTTTCTTTGATTTAGTAGTCCTTTGCAATGCAAAATTAATTTTGTGATTGCTGAAGTTGGCTACTCTAACTATAAATCCAAGTTTAGCTGTTGTAGTGAAACTTTTTTCCCCTTTGCCTCACCCATCAACACAGTGTCATGGTTTAACCCTGGCTGCACCACGCAGCTGCTCGCTCAATGCCACTTGCCCAGAGGGGTTGGGAGGAGAATCGGAAAGGAATGTAAAACTTGAAGATTGAGATAAGAACAATTTAATAGGTAAAGCAAAAGCCATGCACAAAGCAAAGCAAACCAAGGAATTCATTCAGCACTTCCCATGGTCAGGCAGGTGTTCAGCCATCCCCAGGAGAGCAGGGCTCCACTGTGTGTAATGGTTACTCGGGAAGACAAATGCCATAATACCAGATATCCCCCCCTTACTTGTTCTTCCCCCAGCTTATATACTCAGCACGACATCCCGTGGTATGGAATACCTCCTTAGGTGGTTCAGGTCAGCTGTCCTGGCTGTGTCCCCTCCCAGTTTCCCGTCCCCCTCCAGCCCTCTTGCTGGCAGGGCCTGAGAAACTGAAAAGTCCTTGACTCAGTATAAACATCACCCAGCACCAACCAAAGCCATCAGTGCTGGCAGCATTGTTCTCACCGCAAATCCAACTCACAGCACTGCACCAGCTACTGAGAAGAAAATTAACTCCATCCCAGCTGAAACCTGAACACATAGTAATACCAAAACTCAAACTTTTGAAAACTTTTCCTAGACGCATTCAATATAAATAAATTTCTGTAAATATTTTAGACAACTAATAAGAAAAAAATAATCATGATTTAATGTCAGTATTAACTTAATAAATATTAACTTAACGGTTGGAAGGAGTTAATTGTCTTTATGATATCTTTTTCTTTATTATTTTTCTGACTAACAAGCATCGGACTGTGGGTGGAGGTTCTGTCTTCCTCCTCACGCATGAAGAGCTTGCACTGCAGTGTGCTGTGTTAGTTTTCCTGTCAGCGAGGCTAGTTTAAGAGTTTTCTCCACGAAAGTTCAAACCAGTTCAAAGGTTCCTCCATTGCCATCTCCACCACAGATTGTTATGCCTTACTTGTTTGTGCAGCTAGCCATGAAAATGGTTAGAGGAATCATTCAGTCTAAAACCAGCAAACCTACCTGTGGGTGCATGGAATCATGTGCAGGAATGGAGGACCAGGGCTAAAGCTTCAGTGCTATTAAACTGTGGTGCTACCAAGGAAATGGTAACATGCAGTCTTAAAACAAGAAATCTCATGGGTAACAGCAGTCATTACTCTAAATACAGTTCCTTACTTTGCATTATTGTGAAAAAGTTATACTACAATTCTTTAAATCCTGTTTATCATGACAACAGCAGCTGTTTTGGGATAGCAGCATTGCTTCTTAAAAATGTTAATTGTTCCTACTGTGAATTCTTAATATGGCTTATCTCAATATAGGCTTCCTCTATGCAGTATATGTAACAGCTTCCTTGCATCCTTTCTTTAAACCTCTAAGGTGGGATCTGCTCAGTTGCAGTATCCTGAAATCTGCAGAATTTAGGAATCAGGAATGGGTTTTGCTAATGATTTGTCATGGAGATTTCTCACTGACTTCCTGACTAACATCCTGATAAGCTGAGAGATATGATTACCTGCACAGTGACCAGATGTCAGCATCTGACTTACCTATGCAGTGTCTGCACACTCAAAGTTCCATGTCAAGAATTGAGTAAGAACATTATAGTCATTGTAAAATACAGAATTTCCCAAAGTACCTGTTCCTGTTGCTTAATTCCAAGTGAATAATTTCTATCTTGTGATGGCATACATGGTGGTACATAATTTTTATTTGTAACCACCCTTCATTTACTTTTGTTAGCATCATTTTGGGCTGGCGTGTGTTTCTTGTTGTATATAGGTTGCTGCATTTTTGTTTGTTTGTTTTTACATTCTTTCCTGTTTACATACACAGACAAACGTGCTAAGATACTGTAGTTTAATTGTAGTTGATTTTCATTTCATGTTGAAACCATGTAACAAATTCTGCAGTAATCTTTGGAGAACATTAAGACAATATGTGATTCTCTTTCCGTTTACACTGAATATGTTTTCAGTAAAACTATTAAAAATTAATTTAAGGTAGGAATGGTGTTAGGAATGCAGAAGCACAATGCATGCTTTGAATTGTTCCCCCAGAAAATCATGAATAAACATGCAGGTATTCAAATACCTTTACTTTCTCACATATTGTCATTTTGTTAGGTAATGTAGTTCCACGTTTTGTTTGTTGCCTCTAATGTTTTAATGGGCTTTTACTTTTTGCAGTTTTGGCTGAATTAATTGAAAAGTTCGTGTCACATCTTTCTGAAAGCCAATTGGATTGTTATTTCAGCACAGGCAACCATGAAGGTCAGTTTCCTAATCATTTATTGCCATGCAGCTCTTCATATTTAAATTATTTTCCTTCTAAATGTATCTATAGCATTTTGAGAGTTGTTTAAAATGTTCTTTAACAGCTCAGGAAGTCATCACTTAACTGGTGGGATATTTCCTCACTTTGGAAGCAAAAGATGATGTGCTTAAGTAAACAGTACAGATGATAATTTGCAATGGGCTTTCACATTTCTGTATGTGTAATGGAAAGATGGAGATGCAGGACAGGTGAGGGAATGATTCAAAGTATTTGTTGACATTATTATAGCATCATTTGCAAAGCTGGTGGCATAAATGTTTAAGATGGTATAAGCAATCTGGCTTACCTTTCGAAAGCCCCATAATATATAATTACTCAAAGGTATATGCAATTTATTAAAGAACTGCTATTGTTGGCAGAGTAATCTTGAGTATTAGTTTTTTGCAGGTGTTATCTTTACAGCCAAAAATAAAGGATGAACGATAAAGTTAATTTATTCTGAGTATAAAGCAATACATTTTAATGTTTTGAAGGACTAGCAAAATTAGAAGATTTAGAAGCGTTGTTAATACCTGCTGGAAAATGCACTTTCATTCTTTTCTATCTGTCCAGGACATTTCTCTTAGGTTGTAGTTCAGTCATTTTGAGTACTTACTCTGCCACTGACTCTGGAGAACCAAGTCTGCTTTGGGGAGAGCCTGTTATTTATACTGATATTTTATCCTCACATACATAGGATGCAAATATAGTGTCCTTGGAGACTTCAGATTCGACTTTGAAGTTTCAAAATAAAACCCCTTTAGTAATTTAGAAGATCTTATTCTTTTATGTAGTGGCCTTTACCTTCTGAGAGCTTGCTAATGAAATACTTTTAATTTTATTTGAGAATGTCTGTCTTTGCTTAATGAAGAGAGTTGCTGAAGTGACAGTTCTTCTTGTCACTATTTTATTTTTCCTTGAAAGATCCATAAAGGATTTTTTGTTGTCCTGCATTAGTTTGTCATTTACTTTTCAACTTCTCAGGAGGCATAATAAGCAATAAAAATCTTTTCATGGAGTCATAAGACTTGCTATATACATATTTCTGACACTTACCAGTTCAAGTTATGATTTTGATTGTTACTTTAAAAGTCCACATAATGTGTTCATGAGGTAAATGATTTATTTGACACCTAGACTGCCCCTCTTGCTCCTTTCTGCACATCTCTTTTTAGGTTGCAGTTCAAAGTATCACACAATCTCCAACGATATGGAAGGCCCAGGTGTAGTTTTCTGTCTTGGGGAATGCCTATCTCACATTTCTTTGGACAACAGTATAGCCCAGAGACCTAACTTTTGAAGGTTATCTTAGCGTTCCCTGTTCGAAAAACAGGAAGATGCACATTGTTTGAATAAGGCAAAAGCTAACTAGAGAAGGAGCAGACATCTAACTGTGCAACCTCCAAGTGGATGCCTTGCCCAGCGAAGACAGCATCCTGCTGTTTCTTACTCGTACAGCTAAGTACTTCCATCTGTTGTGGAAGAACTCTAATGAAGGGAAGCAGTAGTCCATACTCTGTTCACTTAGATGTTGAGTACCTTAGTTTCAATCCACTCTTTTCAACTTCTTGTTCAAAGCTAGGATTTAAAACACATGCAGGGAGGTTTATCCTGGATCTTCTACTTCATTGATTTCACCATGAACCATTGATTAGGTGCCAGTGGCAACGAGACTACATTATTTATCTAAAATTAAACTTTCTAGAAACACCAGGTTTGAAAATCCTGTGCAATTGCACTCTTTAAATTAGTTATTTTTAGAACAGGAAGTCCCAAAGAATAGGCACAGAAACAAAACAAAGATAACATAGTAAAAGCCTCAAGTCTTGATTTTCTTGAGCCTGACAGATTTTCTATCCATTTTTATCTTCTGAATATTTTTTTTCATTTAGTCTTATACAGACACTATTGAACATTAATTCTGGATAAGTTTGCCCGTTCAGTTCTCAAATAAAAGCTCCAAAATGTAAAGGGTTGTCTGATGGCGTTCCATGTGCTTTAATGAAGAGGAGCTTAGAAATGGGAGAATGAGAAGCCTTCTCAAGGACAGTCAGTGGTCTGGTGGTAAGAAACTGATGTAAAATGTAGACAAAGGGCTGTTGTTGCCTTAATGGTTTCTTTCCATATCAGCAACACCATTATCACAGACTTTTTTTGTGCTGAGTTCTCCAGTTCAGGAAGGAGTGTTGCTCAGGCAAACAGTGTATGTTTCATCAAGGATTTCTTCTAAGTTTTTCAGGAAGATAGCTACTAAAATGTCGGTACATTTTTCAGACAAGTGTAGCAGTGAGTGTTGTCCAGGGAAACTAGTTTAGACCAATAAATTCATACTGATTAACATGAAAGTGAAAGAAAAATCTGGCTCTAAAATTGAATATATGATCATACTCCACTCTGGAATAGTAAAAGGGTTTGGTTGTAAGAATTAGGTGTGTGATGTGGCTAAACTTACACTCACTTCATGTTCTTTTATGCATAATAAAACGTACAGTGTGGTCTTCCTGTGGAGACAGGGAAGGTACTTTGAGAACCCAAGTCAGTATTATGCTTCCTGTGTTTGTTACAGAAGGGACAAACACAACATGGTTGAATCTTTATCAAACCTTATTTACTTAAATTTAGGTTTCTCACTGGCTGAATAATGATTGATCAGATTTGTGTACATTTACCAGGGTTTTATGCTAATGCGTATGAAGGGTTGGAATTTCTCCAAGGAGAACAATTAATTATTGAATGCCATGTTATTTCACGGTGTCTTTTCCATGTATGTATGTGTAAACACTATTTAAGCTAAATCCTAAAACTGCTCTAACAGTAGAGACATTTTTCTGAATTAGGTAAAGCTAATGACTTGTTACAAGGTAAACTATATTCCAGATGCATCTTTCTAGCTGCACATCTAAGCAAGCCAAATGTGCACTTGGCATTTGTGTGTGTCCACCATTCTGTTGAATAAATTTGGGTCTGAGAAACTGAAAAACAATTTCTAATAGTTGTTTAATTTTAATGAAGGGAAGCCACAATTTTCATGAAAGTGGATTCAGTACAGTGCATAGATATTCAATGTTTATCATGTTTCTTGAAATGAGAAATCGATTATCTTAAAAAATGACAGCTTTCTAAACCTGTAGGTGGTTGTAATTAGAATAACACTGTCATCCATCTGCTGTGGAATCCCTCAGGATTTCAGTCCATTATAAAATTTGCAAATATGGAAAAATCAAATTAGTTTGAGTTTTTATCATTTTCAAGATAAGAGAGAAGGAAAATATCTGATAAACCACTATGCAGTTACAGTGTTTAATTATAAACAGTGACACAAATTTTACTTGAAGTTTACTTTCTGCTGGCAGCAATGATACAGCTGTGATTTGGATTCAGATGAGTAAAATAATGTACAATGTGTACATTAAATGTTAATGAACTCTATCCTCTTTCCTGGAATTAATACTTTCTAGTTTGCTTTTATTTTTCTTTCTTCTTAAAAAAACCCCAAAACATTGAAAACCAAATCATTGATGTCTAGCTGTAACATCAACAGCATGGCAAGAAACTGAAATTTGGTATGGTAGTAAAATAGGCATTATGCATTAGGGTTATGGAGTTTCTAGAATAGTCGCTTGCTCTTCCTGTTAGCGAATTCCAGTTAATTGCAACATAAATGCTTTGTAGAAATGTATTAATTTTCTCAAGATTCCAACAAACCCATTTCTCAAAGAATTCCACTTGCAGAGTCATCTAATAGGTTGGTGTCTAAACTTCTTAACTAATCTCTGCAATGTGCTGCAGACTACCCAAACTTGGGAATGCTACGACCTTTCAGGATCAACTGTTTTTTTCTGGTAGCTCTGGTTGTGCAGATGACCTTGCAGTTCAGTTCTCTATTTCCACTAGACTCTGTCTCTGAAACAGCTCTGCCATGTGCTGCCAAATGGATAGATCTGCAGGGATCTCAGGTTTTGGCCATAAAACTCAAATGTCGTGGTGTGTTCTTTCTCTGGATGAGGCTTAGTTCTCCAGCTGAACAAAATCTCATAGGAACTTTCTACCATTTAATGAGTTCTTAATCTTCTAAGGGTCAGGTGGATTGGGTAATGAACTGAGAAATTTTAAAAACACCAATGGGAAGCTATCAGTGTAGAGCTGATCAGAAGGAGTAGCAAAGGGGAAATACAGGACTATAACCGCAAACTGGACTGAAAGGGAAGGAGAAGGAAGGGCAGTCTTCTCTTCTTTCTGCATCATTTGATGAATGGACTTCTTGAAATACGGGTGCCCGCTTTAAAGATGCTGTTAGCAAAAAGCTTTTTGCCTTTTGCCAATTTGCATGTAATTGGACTGCAAATGTTGTTCATTCTTAATAATGTTGCTGCCAAAAATAGCTTGAGTATTTGTGATGTCCAATGCATGAAGTTCCACAATTTCAGTTTGTATGGGGAAAGCCAAAGACTAGAGATCTGATAGCGAACATAATTACATGCTTCATTTCAAAACGTCTGCAGAAATTATGCAGACGGCTCTGGCCATTATGGAATTTTCAACTGTTTACAGTGTTACTTATGTGGTTACTTTGAATCAAAAGTATTTTCAATCCATACAAGTAAACCTAGTCTTTCTTACTATCACCAGAGTTAAAATTTAACATTCATTAACATTTTGTAGAGGTTATATAGCTAAAAAAAGTTTTGCCTGGGCAGCAGGAAGTGAAAAAGCTAAATTAATAATGTGAGGGACAGCTTTAGTAATTTTCTTCACTTAACACAAAAGGGAAGCCAGTAGTTTCTTTGGGGTAATGGTAGTTAAACAGGGAAATAAAATTATTACCTAAAGACCATTTAAGTTGTATGAAATACACTGTAAAGCTGTTTCAGCTTGGCAGCATGTCATTTCAGTATGAATACAATGTAGCCCATTTTCTGACTTAAACACATAAAAGTTTCTTCATGGTAAGAGGGAAAATTAATAAAAAAGTCATCTTTTATGTGAGTTGTAAAGTTGATTGAAGTCTGTGTGTGCCAGTTAACTTACTCTGAAGTGTTTGTAGCTATAGATTGAGTTTAATAATAATATGTAAATGTCTGCAAAACATGCCTTATGGGTTATTCGTTTTTGTGAATGCTACAAAACATTTGGAGACGTACTGCCTACTAAGTGCTTGAAATGGGCATGATCAGAGTTAGTACAAATGATCAGTCATGACCTCTAAGCAAGGAGACACTGAGATTGATTGAAGAATTCTCCCCATCTTCCCTTCACGCTGTTCTTCCCATTCTCCCTAATCCCTTTTGACATTTACCCTTTGCTCAGAGTTTTGCAGGAAGACTTGAAAGATAAAACCATAGAAGACAATCAGCCCATTTGTTCCTGTTGACACAAGATGAAAACCTTCACATTCCTTTCCATCACTAGGTTTTGTTCTGCAATAAATAAATAAATAAATAAATAAGGTCCCTGCCTGTCCTCAGGATCCACCTGATTTGCATCTGGAACTATGCAGGATGCACAGGATCTCTTCTCTTTAAAGATGAGGACTAGATAGGCAAGGGCAGTGAAGCATGCCTTAGCTAGGAGTCCCAGATGTAGGCTGACGGAACCAGGTGGGACAAGTTGCTCACTGAGCCCCCTCCACCTTTTTTTGCCTTGCCCCCTACCCTCACTGCTCCCCCCACTCAAGCAGCAGAGGTCCTAATTCTCTTGGTTTGGTTCTCTGTGGAACACTGGAATTGATGTAGAGGTAGAAAGGTTGGAAACAAAAGGAAGATAGCCAAGTCATAAAACAAAATATTTCTTTGTTATAGAAAAAGATAATGCTCTACAATTTTTCACATGTAATGTTCTGTTCTTTGTTTAAAGTTATCACTGACAATTAATAGTTTGCGGTCTTTGGTGTTTCAAAGGAAGCAGTTTCTCTTTTGAATGAACAAGAATATGTTAGATAGTAGATTTAAAAGCAGACTTTAGAGCAGGGATACCAATATTTCTTATGATTAGCATATCTGAAGTGTGTGCAGTAGGTTGCTAATATAAAGACCAGTTGCATGACTAAAAATGGCAAAAAAAAAAAAATCATTTACACTTAAAAATGGTCCATAGTTACTGCTGTGGCGTTTTAAATGCATTTTGGAATGAGAGATAAACTCAACTTTCTATTAGAATATTTTTTCTTTTAAATTGTAAATCAACTCCTGGAGAATTCTAATATCCTTCAAGTGACTTAATTTCTATTTTACAATGGTTTACATTTTTAAAGAAAGGCATGTAAAATGCCTGTTCAACACTGTATTTTTTTTAAATTAGATAAATAAAAAGGAAGCTGCCAAAGCCTGTTGTTCATTCCATTAGCCACAGTGCTGTACCATGTGTTATGTAATTCACAATTCACAATTCAGAGAGGTGTTCTGTCCTTTGTTTCATTCTTTAGAGAATTGGTCTGTCAATGCCTTTGTTATGAAACCCATTGTATTTCAAGGCGGTTATATCAGGTGTATTGATAAGTATCTGTCAAATGAGTTCTACAGAAAATTACATTCAGTGTATTAAATCAGGGGTATGAGTATCATTACAACAGTGCAGCCACAACATACTCCTGTAATCTTACTAGTCAAATTTTTATCCATGGATTGCAATATGCAGTGTTTCAATATTCCCCTTATTGTTAATAACAATTTTCTAAGCTTAATGAACCATTTAAAGTTTCCAGGTCCAGTTTTTAATCAGTGGGAAGTGGTCCTTTGTGTATTCTAAATGACTTTATAGTTTTCTAAAGCATAGTCTTCCCAGTCTCCTAATTGCTAAATGAAATGGAAAATCAAAACTTTTGACCCAGGAAAAAAGAGTGACAGTTTTCATGTTCCCATTGTGACTTGTGGATTGACAGCAACTTGACTGCCTAGTGTATGGAGCTATGATTATATCAAACACAGTGGTGTACAAAAGCAAGAATTTTTGCCTTGATGAGGTGCTATGTAATATATAATTATTTTTAGTTCCAAACTCTATGTTAATTTTATCTTTGTTCACAATGCTGGGCAATATATCAAAAGGAAAGCTGATAGGGAGAAAACTCTTTTCAGTGACTAAGAAATCACTACAACAGAGAAGAAAAGGCAATGAAAATCAATGCAATTGCATTCTTGTAACATTAATGGGAAATAAGCATACAGTACTTGCTGTGAACAGTTACAGAATGGAAACTGGGCTCAGATTGTGGGTTGTGATACAGCTGTTCCTCATTATACCCTTGCTGGACTGGGATACCAGCTCCTGCGTTGCTGCCCGCAGGAGAATCCACCTCAAAACGGAGACAGGGCTTCTTTCTGGCTTAGAGGGTGTTATACTGCTTGCCTCTCTCCTGCCATTGAATACGGTCATGTTAGGACTGAATTAGCCTTTAGTCATAACCAACACATTCCAGTTCCCCGTGGTTTCTAGGACATACATACGCCTCTTGCCTTCACAGTTGCACACAGGAACCTGAAAAGTAGTTGGCTCTAGTGTGGTAATTGCAGCCTGAGTAAACAGGTAACTTGGAACAGGAGCCGTAAAAATATATGAACTGTTTCGTTCATCTCCATGGTTGGTTCATCTCAAATGCCCTGTGATTTTATATGTATTCTTCCAAATACTGTGTTGCGGCTGTGCTATGCAAAAGATATTTGAACTTCTGTTTTTTGGGTAAGAAAAACCTCTCTGATGTGGGTTTGCTACTTGAGTCTCATCAGATTATTGAATAAATTCATTTTGCTGAAAGACCAGTTGATTTTTCTTACGTATAAATGTATTTGTCAAAAGTACAGAGTTAATTTCTCAGGACACTACACTTAGATCATTGTCCTCTATTAAAGTTATAATACAGTGTGGGTTTTGTCTTACCATATTTCCTCTGCTGAATTGTATTGCTTCATTGTCAAGTGTAATTTCACTGTATTGTTTTCTTCTTGAAAATTTCAGCCAACCTCATGTCAACCTGAGCAGATTGCTGCTTTTTTTTTTTTTTTTTTTTTTAACTTTAACAGCCTAGTTTGTTTACCAGGAATGTAGAGGGTTTACTTGATTGGTAGCCAGGGAATCTTTCAGTTTGATTTCTCTGTCTGAGGTGGATATAGAAAAAATGCATAGCAAGTTGCTGTGTGATCTGCTTAGATTTCTGCATTTATCACATTAATGTATTTTAATTTCTGTTACCATGTTCTTTACATTTTTACCAAAATAAGTCAGTTGTTAGGGTTTGGGTTTTTTAAAATTATTTATTTGTTTAATTTCTTTTTTGTTTTTAAGTATCAGTCTGAAAGAAGCATATTAAAGGTTTAAGCCCTCAGCTTTGTAACTCGTTATTGGACTGTAGTTTTTTGTTGAGGTATAGTTATCTTAGATGGTATATGTACATGAGAGAAACAATGCCTATTTTTAATTGTATTTAGAATTTAAAATTTTGAGGAAATATTACAACAGAGATTGCTTTAATACATAATTTATTATTTTGTCTAACGGATTTCTAATTTAAACAAATGCAGAAAATAAAATGTATATTACTGTTTTAAAGAACAATGCATAGAAACACAGGATTTTTAAAAATCCATCAGTTATACAGTTTTCTGTGATTCGTATCAAAATAGAAATTTTGTTAATAAAGTTGGTTTTCTAGCTTGGAGACTTTTAAGACCACTGGAATGGAAGAAAGTAGATGAGAAAATGCTTCTTCGTCTGATTCCTTGTCCAGAAAGGATAAAGCTCTACTAAGAAATGAGACTGAAAAAGATGTTGTTTGTTTACATCGTGCTGTAAAGATAACGATAACCATACTAACAGTGAAGATTTCCTTATAAAGGTGATTTTAATAAAAAAAAAAGTATATGAAGAATGCAGGTTCTTGATACATCCTTTGCCAACACTACTAAACTCATTTCAAATAAGAAACAGTTGTTCAGAATTGGTATTCATACATGAAAGAAGCTTTACATTAGTATTCAGGTAAAATATTTTTTATCGTAATACCTTATTACATTTTTTGTTTTGTTTTAGCCGTGGATGCTGCTGTGAAGAAAGCAAGCCTTTCATCTGTGCAGCAGCTTGGTGTTGAAATGACAGTCAGGTACCTGGTATTAAAGTATTTCCCTAGTGTATTTCTGCGATTTGTTTGATTTTCATGGGATGACTTTAATGATACTTAATCCATCAGCTCAGTGCTTTATACTGTTTAAATCTAAAAATCATCTTTAAGAAAATGAGTTCTAACTTTGAAAATGTAAAAGGCATTAGTGCATAACCTATATAATCTGTAAAGATAATTTAATTATTATCCTTTATTGTTGTAAAGGCTAATTGTAACTTGTTAGTAATGTTTACCATAAAGTTACATTATCCTGAGTTATGTGTCTTTTTTCCTCATATTACTTCTCTAAATGGTTCTGTTTAGCTAAGCTTAGTTATCTGCCATTTAAACAGTTTATTTGGCTTATAATTTGCGGAGCCGTGATGAAGAAAAAGCTAATGCCTGTACTTCCACAGATTGTTATCTTCAGCATTAATATTTGAACTCTAATGTTAATAATTACACATACAATATACTTAGATGGAATTGAGTAATGTATGTGAAGAAAATGAGTCATGTGTGTTAGAGTACTTGCTCCTTCCCACCACAGTCTCTAACACTGAAGTAAAAGGAATTTAGATGAGGAATTGTAATACTGAGTAGCAGATGTTTGGTGAGTATCCTTCCTAGGTTAAAGCATAACAGCGTTTAGTAAACCGTTTATGTGTATATCTACAATATAGTGTTTGTGATGAACAACACCATGACAACTTAACTTTCACAGGCCTGTTAAAAGTGAGTTCTTGCTTTTTAAGAATTAAACCCAAAATATTTAACCATAGTTTTGGATTTAATTTTTTTGTGCTAGATATGGAAAATACCTAAACTTGCTAAAAGAACATGCTGAAAATGGGCTGTACTTCGTGTTAATGAATTGTGAGAAATTTCTGAAACAGCAGCAAAGGACTGTGATATCCTCACTTTGTATCCTTTCTTGATGGCATAAATTATATTGCCTAAAAATGGCAGTGGAATTTGACCTCTTGCTGCGGGCTTTTGATGGTGGTGTAGATGCGTAATATGTACTGAAATAAAAACAAAAAATAAGACAGCACTTTTTTATTAAGTTAAACTGTACACCCAATGTAGTCAAGAAAATCTTCACCCTTTTGTTCCCATACTTTGTTTATATTGTGTTTCATTAATTTTGTAATAAACCATTTTAGAGTAGGTTCGCATCTATCTGTGTGTAATAGAGTCTGCGGCAATGCACTTTTGAGCATTAATGAGTATTTGTGATACTCCAACAATACAAACAGTTAATGATATAGCCCATGTAATGTGTGGCTGTAATCTGATCAATAGGAATGTTTTGACTTCTGACTCTTTTAGATCTACTGTGGAACTTATTTTTAAAAAAAACAGATACCCCTTTCCAACAAGCTTTGCTATATTCTTCAGGTATTGGACTTAACGTATCACTATTAAAATACACTTCAGCTATATTAGTCAGAATATGTTTAATCTCTGCTTTAAAGCTTTTCTTTTACTTTGTTTTTTTCCCCCCCCATAATCTTCACAACTCCTGTTCTCTTCCTCCACTGTTTTCCTTTCTTGTACTATAAGCACATTTGTTTTGGTGCAGGGTTTATTGCATTTACTTGGGTTTTGTTTGCTTTTGTTGATTGGGCTTGACTACTTATGGACTGGAAAAAATGTAGCTTAAATCGTTTCTCTTAATTCAGTTTGAGAGGCAGCAGTGCCTCAAAAAGCTGCATTCTGTGCAGCTGCATTCCCCTTGTCCCACCTCCAACAAACCAGCTTTTGCCTCTGTGTGCGAGGGCCTGGGGAGGAGGAGGGCTGGAGTTCCTGCAGGACGGTGAAGCAGAGATCTCTGCCTGAGTTCCTTAACCTTCTCCACAGGCTGCTTGCAGGAGCGCTATGCTGGATACGACTGGTTTGCATCTTCTGTGTTCCTCATAATGTCAGGGGATGGGGAAAAGACACTGAAGTTTCTTCAGCAATTTTCACATCTTCTTGTTTCAGCATTTCTCTGGCTGCCAAGACTGCATGTATCTGTAAGAACTGAAAAGCTGTTTCTTTCTGAAAAGCAACTCTAGAAGTTTCTAAAGAAGACTTTGTTAATTCTCTCAGTTTTGGGTGGATTTTTTTAGTGCATTAAGTTTTTATTACAGCCCTCTAACTGAATATGTGACACCAAAAAAGTCTCCTGGAAAAAATATAGATTTGACATTTGTGTAAATGGCTATTTGAAAGTAGTGAAATAACAGGTGGACTGATAGTAAAGGCAGTGTTATTGAATTTTAAAGCTCGCAGTAAAATAAACTTTATTCATGGCATTAAATTCTGTGTTGAAGGCTGCAATACTGTTGAATGTTGAATGACCTTCTTTTTATTATTACAGTGTGCAAGTCCATCCTTTTGATTATTTTTTAGTAAAACTTATCAGGTTTAAAATGTACTAAATACACTAGAATATATTTAGTAAATTTTAAAAATTATTACTGCCCAAATACTGAATGCTTGACAACTTAAAATTATTAGTATTTTGGATCAAGTTTGTAGTGTAGCAAACATCATTTCCATCTTTCATTAGAGGTTATTCTAACTATTTAAACCTTCCAGTTTGACTTTATACATTGTCACATTGTCTTGAACGTTTTGAACATAAACTATGAAATAACTGTAGTCTTTATGAGAAAACTGGGGAATAAGAAGCACGGGTTAGATTCTGTACCTCTTCTGCATGCAGGCTTCTGTATTAATATGAATTAGTCTGTCTTGTCACCAGAAGTGACTGTATTTGTCCGCTCACAGCAGTGTCTCACCCTGAGGTTGTTCCAGCACTATGAAATTTTGCTCCATTGTATGAGTATAGTGGTGCTGAACACTGTCAGTGCTCAGAACTTCAGTGTCGTCTTGCATACAATAACTAGCCAGCACTGCAGGCAGGTTGCTGCAGTGCTAATGTTCATTCTCAGTACTTAAAAGAATTATTTTTCATAATATATCTTGAAAACACAACGAGAAAATTCAGTATTAACCTATTGTATAACTACCTTAATGTAAACTAAAATAAAATGTCAAAACATGAATGAGGGATTATCCAGCCATTAGATTGTGATGCTGCCTACCTCAGGAAGGAGGAAGATTCCAAAGGATGTACCTTGACCTAGCACTAAGCCAAGGATTCCACTACCTAGAAACCATGCACTGGTGTTCAGAGCTTTCCATACTGATAAAACCTCTGTTTCTTTTGCTGCACAAAATAGAATTTCACTCATACCAGCCACACATACTGCAAAAGAACATGCACACAGAAAACAACTTCAAACACCATAGAAGTTCCACTGTATCTGCCAGTAAATGGGAGAGAAAAAAAAATCCAACAGAAAGTAGTCTTTTTTTTCTTTCTGTTCTTTTGTTTAAAACATAACATCAGTTTCTCCATCTCTGCTTTGGCAATTAGAGCTTGCATGCAACAAAGAGCTAGATTGCTAATGCAAAGGAATAGTCAGGATATATTTAATAACAGTTTCTAACTTTTAATTTTCTTTAGTTTAACTACATATTTTTCCTGATGGTAGTGCCAGCTTTTTTGTTTGTTCTATTTCCTGTCTCTTAAAATAGCTGGGATGACTTACAAGTGAACTTATGTATTTTTATGTATTGTTCTCAGCAAGGTATTTTAAAATAACACCTTTTTGTAGTCTGTAATCTTTTTTCCTCAATTTTGTTGATGATGTTGTTGTTGTTAATCAGATGCACCTGCCTATTACCACAGTGGAATCTGGCATCCATCCAGTCTATTTTTGCAGTGCTCACCACATTGAAATGTTGCTGAAAGCCGAATTGCCACTTGTCTTTTCAGCGTTCCACATGTCTGGTTTCACTCCGTCCCAGGTAAGTAATGAAAGCATATCAAAGTATCATCAACTTTTTGACTCAAATCCACAAAATCAAGGATGTTCGGGAACTACTGTGGTTTTTCTATACTGCACTTGAGTGGTGGCTATGGATCTGGGGGTAAGAGCTATACTGAATACGTAATGACTTAGAATGCCTGAAAACAGAAAGGAACTGACTTTGGTAGAATAATGACAGTGTACTGCAGCTGATGAGCTTCCATTACATATCTGGGCAAAAAACTTGATAAAAACCTACTACATCATCTAAACCATCAGATTTATCATTAAAATAAATAGAATATCTTATTTCCTGGAATGATTTTCTAAACTTTCCATAGGAGGGAAATGAGTAGTTTAGGATAGGCATATAATAGGAAGCAGTTCAGGTGGTATTAGAGCAAAATTAATTTTGTTTGAGCTACCATAACTATTACAATTGGGTAACACACTATTATTCTATATTAAAGAGATGTTACTAAAGAAGAATATTTATCCATGATGTTAGCTTCCATTTATACCTACTTACTACAATTCTTTGGTAACCTGGAATGCTACGTATAGAGCATTACTTGTAGACTACAGTCATGATGAAATGTAAACAGCTTCATGCAATAATGAGTTAGATTGCCAATGCAAGGATCTGTCACCACAATAAGAAAGTTTATTGCTGTTCCAAGGCAAGAAAAATGTGTTTCATCTTGTGCCTTCAAAATTCCCTGTTGCCAAAAGATTTGCAGCTTAAGACGCTTCTTAATGGGGGCAGATGCCAGTATGGTACAGATACTGCTTAAAATAGTCAGCTTGGTATTTGGCCTTTGAGGAGAAAAGATTGGCAGATGAGGGACTTTATCTCAGCATAGGAATGAGGTGCTTATGATAAGTTTCCTATTTTGGGCTGGAAAAACACACGGGGAAAGTCACTCCTTCAACTATTCTTATGTAAGTTTTTTAAACTTAATTTTTTAAAAACATTGTGTGCTTTTTTAAATTGTTTGTACTCAATTAATAGTAGACTAATTGTTCTAAGCTGCTGACAAGGTTTTTTCTTTGGGAATTATTTTTTTTTTATTTATTTACCATCTTACTGAAATGCCACTGGTGGGTGCCACTGTATTTTCTATGTGATTTTGCAGTTCTGCTGCAGGATTAAAAACAAACAAGCTCTGAACTGTGAAAACAACTCTGATGTATTTAAGTGCTTGTGTGCATCAATAAATACATGAAAACAGATTTAATGCCAGAGTATGGCTGCTGTCATCTAATTAGAATCTTGGTGCTTCTGCTGCTGCATATTTTTAAACACTTTGAGGACTGATTAGCAGAAGATTTGTGGCCTAGAACTAAATGAAATGTGCTGTACACATCTTAATACGTTGTGATTTAGAGCTGGAAAAAGGATTCGCTAAGTGTGTTCCATACCCACTTCATTAAATAAACATGTCCTAGGGATGGGCCTAACATTCATTTATAAGGCAAAGAACTACTTCAATTTAAAGGAAAATCCACATTAAACACACCTTCACCCTCATTACACTTCAGGCCACATAAAAAAAACCTTGTAAAAAATCACCTTTGCTTTCACTAGACTTTATGTTTCAAACTCAGGAGTTGCTGGAATATACTCAGATAAGCAAGATATACAGATGCAGGGTGTTACGTTAGCAGAACCCTCTGGAAGTGTGTTCATAGGCTGTGATATAAAAAATTATGTTTCTTGGCTTTTGTACTTTATCCCTTTTATTTTCATAAATAGTGTAATGTTACAGGACAAAGGGTCTGTAGTATAGAAAAGAGATAAATCTGATCAGTTATGACTGAATGTCTGCAGCAATTTAATTATATATTAATTTCATTCTCATCTAGATTTGTCTGCAATGGATAACTCAGTGTTTCTGGAATTACATGGACTGGAGTGAGATCTGTCACTACATTGCTGTATGTATTTTCCTTGGTCCCGATTATCAAGTATATATGTGTGTTTCTGTGTTCAGACACCTACAGCAAGACATCCTGAAGCACACTGAAGCCCAAGATCTCCAGGTTTTTCTTAAAGTAAGGATTTCTTTCTTAATTTTTCAATTGCTGAAGGGAAGCAAAACTGTCTATACTGAAAATATGTGTTACTGACTCTGAAACTGTTACTAACATTGACCTTTTATTTTTTTTTTTTTAAGTGAGTGAAATAACACTTTACTTCTGGCAGGAAAGTGGGGTATAGTTGTCCTGCATTTTGTCCCGATCAGTTCCATTTGTAAGCAAGTAAATAGCCACATGAAGTCATGAGGGCATTTGATTCAGTTCTCTCTACATGGCCTCAATGTCATTAAACTAAACGTTCTCCAGAAAGGTGGGTTTATGCGGTGGTCTCCTACTAAAGCTTGAAGGGATGTGCCACAAAGCTCAGTGAGCTGTGAATTTGAACAGATGCCAATTGCTATACAACCAGCCTCAAAACTGGATATTCTTTGCCATATTATAAATTACATTTGGTTATCAGATTCTTTTTGCAGAGTACTGCTTAGCTATAAATGCAGTTATGAATAGATAAAATATTTGACCCTTGTTCCCAGAGACATTCTTGCTTTTTTATCTGCTCTTTTTTTTTCTCCAGTCAAAAGTCTTTTGCAAGACTTTTTTTTTTAATCTTCATCTTAGTCTGTCCTAACAACAATAGTTTTCTAGACTAGTTTGCATCCAACTTACATATTCTTAAATAAGAATATGTCAGCTCAGTTGTTTTCCTTGAAAATGTTTGGTACACTCTCTAATGGGTGAATTGTTTTGTTTGACCTGGTCTTGGTCAATGCGGCTTAAAAACAACTTAATCCTGATGGCATTATTGGGATAGTTTATGTAAATTTTAGAAGAGAAAATTTGTATGTTGTCACCTACAGTATAAACAGGCCAAAGATTTGACACGGTACTGTTAAATTAATGAGAAATTGTGTGTGTTAATGCACTGCCAGAGTATTTACAATTCATTGAGTGACTACTGCAGGAAAAGGAGGAGTTAATAGCATATTTAAACTGTACTCTTGCTTTTGATAAATCTTAATTAATCTAAAGAAAAAAAGATTCTGTCATTCTATTAATTTGATTTCAGATATATTATGGGCTTCTTGTGAGGTTACTTGTATTTAATACTTGCAAAGGCATAAGTCAGCTGCCCTTTCATTGAAATAATCACATTCAATTTCAATTTTTAGCCTATTTCTCAGCACAATATTCACAGATTTGGATTACTGTAGTGGAGCAATGATCTTAAAAGTGGAAGTGTAAACTAGTCTGAGAACATAATCCAATTAAGAAAAAACCCAACACACCTACAACTTTGAATATTCATTTTATATTTCTTTTTTAATGCAACGTCACATCTTGAGCTTCATACTAGCAGTGGTCATTTGCTGTACAAACAAGTCCCGCCTGCCTATTTTCCTTCCAAGAACCGATAGTACTTTCTGTTTTCAAGTTTCTACCATGCTTTATATCTGTAATGAAAAGATGATTTGACAGCAATACACCTTTGTTGGTATTATCTAATAAATAGTTCCAGCTAGCTATTAAATTTAAAGCAAATATTTTCTTCTTAAAATATAAATATACTTTCATTTGCATGCTGAAGAAGAAATTGGAGAAAACTTTGCTATCAATTCAGATGACATTATGCCTAGCACTTAAAATATGTAAAACGTTCAGCCTTTCATTACGTCCTTCTAGTGATAAAAACCAGGTGACCACCTGTGAAAAAGATCATCTTCTATTACTCTATAATTAGCCTTTCCTCTGTGCCAAGAGGGAAGTAGAAGAAACAAGTTACCCATGAAATTTTTTTTCCTTTTTCTGATTGTTTCTGTTGGTTGAGGTGGGTTACTAACATGATCCCTTCAAGGTGTCTTGAAGTTTCAGCATTAACTAAACTTTAAATTTATTGCTTGGTATTTTATTAATCTCTTCATCAAAGGATAAAGATGCATAGCTTTACTATTTCCATATGTGAAGTAAGAATACTGTAAACTGCCACCTCATCATCTTGACTATCTTGGTTTCGTCGGTTTCATTTGGATAAAATAGAGAAACTGAGGCTACAGGGTTTGTGACTGGTAATAGCACATGCAGGCCAGTATGTCAGTCTCTTATGAGTAATTTAGCTACTCCTCACTTTATTTTCTGTGAGTATAGGCCATATTACTGACAACTAAGTTGCTGACCAATGCTTTAATACATGTGCATATTTAATCAATATAGGATTTGACTGCTTAAAATAAAGAGTTAAATACCTACTGCAGTTCTTTATTGGAGTCAGTTTTCTGTTGTGCTGTAGTTAACTTTCTCGCAGTGCATGAAGAGCGACTTGGAAGGTAAAATCGTGCCTTTGCTTTCACTTGTGAGTAGGGAAGAAGAAATATAAAGACCATCTTAAATTCCTGTTCAGGTGCCAAAGTGCCTTCCAAGCCTGAATAGATGATCTCAGGAGAATTTTGCTTAGCCAAGGTGCACAGTCAGTACACCAGCAGATACAACATATGTCCACAAGGACTGTCTGGCTCCAGAGAGCTTTTTGCAGCACACGCTGCCAACAGTGGTAATACGGCTTAGTAGATGGTGCGCATGCAAGTTGTTCCAGTTCAAAGCAGCAACAAATTCACCCATTTTATCTACACTGTTCTTCAGGATCCTGCTCTCTGCCATGCATCCTCCCGTTCCCTCTAATATGGTAGCCATGAGAAGGAACATGGCCTGTTCATTTCTTTTTCCTGAGGGCACCTTCTTTTACTTCTGTGTTTTGGAATTAGTAAGAATTAATTGTGGTCATGCAGAAGTGTTTATTATGTTTTTATTTAATCACTTCATAAAGACCTTTCTTTATTGCTGATTTTAAAAATAAGTATCTACTGTTACTCTCCTGGTTTTATTGAGAATCTAGTTGGATATAAAAGCCATATTAATAAACATCTAGCATGTCATGTGCTGGTGTAGAAGTCTTTTTTTTGAGGAGTATTTTAGTACCTGGCTTTGCCTTCTTATAGCTTACTTTGTTTTCCTTAAAAATCTTCATATGGCATGTTCTCCAAAAATGAGATGAACAATGTCCACCTGAAAAGAACTATTTGTTACGAAGACTGTAATTAGAAAGAACTGTCTGGAAGCAGATATTACCAATTCTTTATTTCTAAATGAAAGATAATAAAATGTGTGTGTTCTAAACACCCAGGCTGTGACAAGCAAAACAAAATGAGCTATCTTTAGAAGCTTGGAGTTCATTAAATTGCAGTTGTGCATCTTTTTTTTCCTACCTAATAAATGTTTTCTGTGTGTATTTCTGCAGGAAGAAGCACTCCATGGATTTCGAGTGAGTGATTACTTAGAATACATGGAAAGCTTGGAGGCAATCTACAGACCTATGTTGCTGAAAGACATGAGGAACATCAGAGTGCAGAATCCATAGATGAAGCAAACAAGCACTTTAATTTCCAGTTGTGGATAGATCCTTTAAAAGGATGCTGATTGATTGGTAAATTAAACTCACCTAAGATAAGTCAGGCTGTACATATTGTAAATCAGAATCCAGTTTTTGGAAAAGGTCTTAATCTAATTTTCATGACCTAAAATACCACATTTTTCCAGACAGACTGTATGTGCAGCCACATTTTCAGTTAACAGAAGGCAGCTTCAGAACTCACTGGTAGGGTACCGAAGTGTCTTCCTCATAAAGCCTTGAACCTGTTTGCAATTCGTTGCATTATTGTCATCTCCTTGTAGCACAGTCCTAAAACTTTTGTATTTTGATAGGGTCTGACAAAGTGATTTTTCTTAGAAAATGTGCATGAAAAGTCAACAAATCAAAAACAAATTCCCTATACACAGCTGTTCTGAGTTTGTGGATAAGGTTCAGAAAATGGGGTTTTCCAATACATGCAATGAAAAGAATGATATTCCTGTCCCCCCTTTTTTTTTTTTAATAAAGTAAATAATTTCATGTCATAAAACATGCATTTGTAACATACATTCTTCGTCTGCTCTTTGTATTTCTGGAAAATCATTGCTTTTAAAGATTCTGGTTTCATTCAGGCAGGAAACTAAGAAGCAGCTTCATCTGTGCTTGCTTTTTATCATCAATGAAAAGCAAGAATGAAAGCTGCTAAATATTTTCTAACACCAGTGCAGTGTAGCTAAAATTTCAACGTTGTTGATTAAAATTCCTAATTTCAGAAGAAACATGGTTTTATTGAGGAGTGCTGCATCCCATTTGCTTTAAGGATAGATTTTAGGTAACAGTCAGTGGACAGCAGAGGAAACATTCTAGCAGCTTTCTTTTCCATATTCTATTATATCACTGTTCTCTGTTAAGAAATAAATACATATTTGTGCACCAATTAATAGTTGTTTTTTTAAATCCAAATTTCAAAGCACTAGGCATGATGTTGGGTCAATAAATGTCGTTTAGATGGCATATTCCTAAAATGAATAATAGAGTTGGTTTGTCAAGAATTAATAAATGCCTTTGTATTTGATCAAAATTATGGCTAATAAAATAATAGTTATTGTCAAGTAGGAGGTCTCCTTCAATATTTGCAAGTAATCGAAGTATGTAAATGGATGAATACAACATATTGTCCTGTGGCCAGTTAATATTTTTCATACAATCAGATCTGCATCAAAATTGGGAAAAAAAAAAAAAAAAAAAAAAGAATCCAGCTGAAAAGTAATCTTTACAATGCCTGCGTGAGGCTAGATGAAAAGTAGACATTCAGATATTTAAGATGTCTACTTAGACATTTCAGGCTAACTGCAGAAATAAAATGGAAATAAAATCTAAAATTAGAAAGTTATTAAAATTTATTCTCAAATTTGTAACAGATGTTTTGAAACGAAAAAGGAGAAGTGTGGTTTGTCTGGTGCATTCTACCCATCACCAGCAAAGCTGCTTCTCCAGCCTCCCTCACTCTTACCACTCACACAACACACCCCCACCCCCGTATTTGTAGATTGCTTGTTCTTTTCATTTTGCAAGATTTTTTTTCTCCCCTCATTTCTGTATTTTGTTGGCCTCTTCTATTCAGGGCTTTTCATCTTTGCTTAAAGGTATTTTCTCAGTAGATGCACTAATTTCCATTTCTCACAATCTCTATTCTATCCCTGTTTTTATGTTCTCTGCTACAAGACACATTACAGTGTTTCTTATACACTACCTCACCATAGATCTCTGTGGTTTGAAGCTGTCTCATGGGATGCCCAAGTTCACTGAGTATTGGGAAGGTTGAAAGAGTTCAGACAGTGGGATTAGCTCAGCCTACAGGGCTTAGAGACTGGCTTGAAGCAAAACTTTTGGGAGCATTTCAGAGCAGTAGCATTCATCCATGAAGTAAAACACACTTGCCTGCTTTTTCTTCTGTGCAGAACTGGCATTTGTTGCCTGCTGGCCCACAGCCTTCCCCTCAGAGTAACAGTACTGTTTTCTAATATTCATCCATACAGGTATTTTTGACTGGTGATCTCTGACTTTGGTCTGAAAACTGGGTTTGTCTTTTTGTAATTATTTCGCAGATGTCATTTATAGATTATTAAGAATTTTATGGTGCATGATAAAGTATTTACATTAAAAGGCCTCAGAGACCTCTGGATAGGTTCTAAAACTGACGCATAGGTCTGTTTGGGTGCTATGAAGAAACTCACCAAGGAATCCTACTCATGTGTTGTGAGCTGTCTTACTAGCTCAGGCAGTGACTGTCATTTCATCTTGCTGTCTTAGGAGGTGGGAAGCAGACCGTTTTCAGAAGTCAGTAAGCAACTCTTAGGTGAAAATTGACAATGGAAGAAAGGAAGTAATAGCTTTAGTGCAGATTTTACTTAGAAGGGTTCATCTCCAGACATTCTGTTCCCTACTCATGCCCTTTATTAATGCATATTTTCAAACCATGTTCTTTGAAAAAAACACTTTCAAAAACTCAGACAACACAACCATGCTGTTATCTAGCCAAGCCTTGATCCAGCACTTGGATTTATGAAGTCTTACCACAAAACTGCCTTAACTTTCATTTAAGGTGTTAAGATCCTGTGTCACTCACTACTGGCATGCTCAGTGATGGCGTCTAAATAGGCTTTGCAACTGGATGAAGTAAAAGTTCTGCTACACAGAAAACAGCAAATACTAGTTTATTACTTTGAGAGTATAGAAGATTCTCTAGTGTCAAGTATCAAGTACTCTGGTATCAGTATCAAGTTTTCTAAACAACTTTTCGAAAACAAGATTATTTTTGGCTTAGTCTTGGACTATAAACCTATTCTAACACTGAGATACTTATTTTCCCTGAGTAAATTTGAAGCAATAATTATGAAGTTCCTTGAAATTTGTGCTTCCTCCTTAAACTGCCCACAGTTTTTAAAAGGCAAATACTGAGTGTATCTTTTTATTGGGAGATCTGTCCTTTCTTAGGATTTCAGTTTTGTTTTAGCCAAAGTAATAGTTGCACTAGTTCAGTTTAGAGTGAAATACCCTATTCCTGCAGTTACCTTTAAAGAGATTTTTGGTCTTGGTAATTAAATTGCATAGAAAGTTGGTAAACTGCCTTGTATCTTGTAATATCAGACCCTTAGTACCTTGGTGTTTCCAATGACATTGATCTTTATCAATTAAAACAAGATTCAGTTTCTCCAGCAAAAAGTTACTTATCATCTGTACTCTTATAAGAAGTCTTTATACTGTGAATTGTAAGTAGCCAGCACAATTGGTCAAGTCCCTGCCGTAGTTAGTTTAGTAACTAAGCAGCATAATTTCCCCAAATGCATCCTGGTTATGTAGGCAGCGTTACTAGATAATGTTAGGTAGTGGAAGTTAAGCATTAGGTAGTTCTTGGTTTGGTTAAAGAAGCAGGGAAAATATTATGTTTTATCAACACCTGCAATAACTTTTTTTTTTTTTTTTACAGAATGTCTGGAATCTCAAAATGTTTTTTATTAGAATTTGTGATATAATAAAAGTTTTAGAAGTCCAACAGAAACCACGAATGTTGAATTTAGATTTATCCAGTATCATTGCCACATTCCTGTGAGACAGACTAAAGGTTACCGTAAAGTTCTTGAAAAACAAATTCACTAGATAAAATGAATGTGTGAGCGCATACACAAATTCAAATTATAAAATACATTAGAACCCACAGTAAAATTTCTGTATTTCTGTAATTATGTACAATCTAGGAGTGAACACTGATGGAGGTTTTGCCACTAATTTCTGTTTTCCTGACTATGCATTTCATAAATTCATGTATTTAGTTTTTTTTCTGTCTAGAAAAAAAAATTAAATATTTTTAGACTTCCATGAACTGCGTTTGCTCACCTACTTAGTAAAAGAGGCTGACAAGTATGAGGAAAAAATTATGACAGCTGATGGAACCAAGTATTTGCCTGACAACACGGCCAAAGAATCTCAAGACTCCCATAAAACCTGTTTTTTTAATAACAGTCTCTTTTTTAAAAAGTATTTTTTTGGCATATATTTCAAAGAAACCAAATTACAAACATCCAGATAATAACACTAGAACACTAATATATATGTGTTTCTAGAAATTCTATAACATTTTAAAGAGACTGTGGCTGATTAGGCTACCAATTAGGAAGTTGTCAGTTCCTGTATCAGCAGCAGATATTTGTCAGGAAAATTAGCTCTTGTGCCAGACATTTGAGGGACTCTTGCCATCTAAATAGCTGCCACTTTGTATTCCTTATCCCCCAACAAAGAAGAGAGAGGGACTGCAGAGCTGACCCTTAATATCAACAACTTTCATCAATATTGCATCAAATCAGTGCAAAGAGGTGCAGCATGCAATAATCGGGAAGGTAAGTACAAACACAAAGCAAACTGCTGCTACTGACAAAAGCACTTTTTGCATTGCCTCCAGCAATTCAATCAGCTGCAGTTTCCCCATCTGCAAAACAGTTACAATTTTATACAGTCCATGTAGGTGCTGAGATGATTAATTAATAATATTTGTAAAACATTTACTGCATGAAAATGCTACGCAAATGCTAAATCTTGATACCTGATAATAATATAATTTTCCATTGTGCCTTATGACAAGCTACAAGTAGACTGAAACAGAACTTAAAGGGATGGTAGTCAGGGAAAACAGTGGGGTCTTTGGATCAAAGCCATTCTGAAAACAAATGACCATTTTAGCAACAGATACCTGAAGACCTACCCACATGCTATATTATCTCTAGTTTGAAAACTCCCTCATCTGGCTTTGCTGGCTTATAGGTAAATTTCTTCCTTCGCACAGGTCCCCATTTTTTTTCAGGGAACTAAAGTCTACTGAGATGTAGACATTTTCTATTTCTAAATGTATTTGTATTTTTATGGTTGCCTCTTCCAGCTTCTTTTCCCTGCTTTCCACCTTGATTGTATTTACCTCCCTCAGTCTTTATCTCTCTTATTTTCAGCTGTCTCATTCTTCCCAATCCCCAGTGACAGCCCAAGCACTAAAGGGTAAGAAGTGCTTCCTTGCTTGTACCTAAAATGTGTAACTAAACATGATTTTAATTAAACATGGGTCAAAGTGGGGCAAAAGCATCCAAACCAAACCCAAACCACTATATAAAACCCCAGTTTGGAAAAACTGAGAAGCCAGTTGTAGGACAACATAACTGCCCACATAAGCTGTCAGCAGTCCTGACCCAGTCTCCTACTGGAGGAAGCTAAGCACTGCTGCCTCTGCTGTCACACCCTCCTAAGCATCAGCTGGGATGCCATGCTGGATAGAAATGTCTGTGTTATCCCTAAAAGACACGCAGTTTCCAGGCCATCTCCTTCAGCAGCCTATGCAGCATGACTCAGCCTTTGGGGATAAAATGAGTAGTACACAAAAATATTTGTCACCTGTTCATGTCTGCCGTGTTGCCTTTAGCCAAGTTATTTTACTTCTGGAAACTTTGGGTACCTGTCTAAAAAAATACAAGTAGCGCTTACTTGCTTTGTAAAAAATGACAGTTCTGCAAGTGGAAACAGATTCTTCATTACCATATAGTGTTCATGCAACAAGAGAAATCCTGGCAGTGGAAGCAACTAAAAAGTTAAAAACCCCCAACTTTTAGATCCAGTAGGAAAAATTAGATCAAAGTTAAATAGTTACACTTTAAACTCTGTTTTCCACTGTTCTAAGATGTCCAGCTCAAACAATCACTAGGTCAACAGGTAAACAGTCTCAGCTTCTTTAAACTTTTTTTTTTTGTGTTTTCTCAAAGTAACTGCTAGCTAATCCGTAGCAGTATTCCACAGATTTCAAAGGGACCTAAGTTTGAGTAACATTAAAAGATCCCAGTAAACAGGCTGACATGGTGTCTTGAATGACAAGGGATCACAATACAGAATGAAAGCAGCAGCACTGGTGAATTGACATTCAGAAGGAAGTTAGAAAATATGAGACTATAGGCAAAGTTGTTGTGTCATATAATGCACAGTAGTGACACAATGCTTCGTTGCCAGCCTCTTTGCATTTCATCACCTCCAGCATGGGAATCATCCTCTATTGCTTGTCCAGTGAACATGTACTCGGTTCGATCATTTGCATTTTTGTTTGATACAGGGATAATGCTTCAAGGATGGCAAGAGATTTGGCAAGAGGAATGGAGTCAGCACCAGTGGAGTTTCAGGATACAGCAGGTCCCTCACTAGTGAGTTACAGCAGCAGGTTTCCAGAGAAGGAAACTGGCAGTCTGTCTCAACATTTGAGAAAAGAGGTACATTATTGGGCAGCGTTACTGAAAACCAGCCACTGAAAGCAATTACTTCAGGTTGCATTTCCTAAGGAAATGAGCAGGTTCATCACTTACCCACACCAGGGCAAGGACTGTTGTGTTTTGGTTTCGTCAGGGATAGAGTTAAACCATGACATTTTGCAACAGAGACATTTATGAGTTGTGGCTAAGAAAGAAATCCTAATTTGTAAATGAAAATACTATTTTCCTCTGTTTGCAGCATCAGGGACTATTAAAGAAATAACATCCTATTCCATTCCCAGCACTTCCAGGAATCGTGCAAAAATTAGAAGGCTGTGATAAAAGCTACAGTAAGTGTCATACTAAATAATTGTCACACAGTTAAGGACCTATGAGGCATAGTGTAATTAGTCCATTCAAGAGAAGACTGTTAGGCTAGAGTATTAGATTATTCTCTCACTGTCTGTGATGGTCTATATGGAGCATAGATTTCGGGTAACGTCTTCTTAACTTAGCCAAATGTCTTTCCCCAGCCCCCACCCCACAAACAAGAAAAGCACATTGCCAACAAGAGTGTGTGAGATCTAGGCATGAGGAGCTATGGAAACAGACGGAAGAGGTTGTCACAGTGAAGATAATTATCCAGTAGAACAAAGTTACTTTTAAGATAAAAAATCATCAGATCGATATTTTTAGTCATGATCTATTTTTTGAGATACAAGCTATCGTAGAACACATGCCATTCTAAAACATGCAATCTATTCCAAGTTCCACAGCCCAAGCTACACAGTGATTTAATTGTGATATCTGACCTTTCTGTCCTTAAAATATATCTAACAAAAAATAAATCTCATTAGTATCAATGGGATATGATCTTCCCCAGTTCTCTGATGCTTTCTAGGCAAATTGTAACAAAAAAATCCCCCCTAAAACAGCACAAGGCCTTAGAGATGGACAAATCTGAGGTAGAACAGGAAAAAATGTATATAAAGAATTTAAGAATAGATGGTAATGACAGCACACATTTTCCCTTTCAAATTATAATATATACCTATATATCACATAGGACTAAAACTGAAGACACAATTTTAATTAGTTTGAGCAGATAGAAAATAAAAAAATATTTGAATCATTACATTATAGTTATGTGACAAAAAGTAACTAGCATTTATTTCCTGTAAGGAAGTCATTTGGAGAGCTGCAGTGTTTGTACTGTTCTGGCAAATCAGTGGAGTGTATTCATGACGCCTCTTCTGGCATTTTGTTTACTAACTGATCACATGTAAGTAGACAGAGGTATGACTTCTACTTCAAAGTATTCTGCCTGGTTTCCGATCATTTAAAATGCTATTTCCAGATACACAGACCATGTCCTTTCAGATTTCACTTTTGTTCAGAATGTACCTTTTAATTTCAGATCAGGAATGACGTACCAGCTTTATTACTTCACCTAACAAGAACTGGTTCAAAGTTTTGTATACTCAGCAGAATATTTGTAAAAAACACATTCCCTGTTCCTTTCCTCTGATACCAAACTGCCAGCAAATTAAAAAAACCTCAAAGCTCCAGAGCATAAAGCTGTTTGATTCCGTTTAATCACAAAAAAACAAAAAAGAAAAAAAAAAAAGTCTTAAAGCTTAACATACAAATGCAGTGAGGTATAGGGAGGTATCAACATGGTTTGAAAAATTAGTTTAGATGGGGTTAAATTGGGAATTGACACTTGACTAATATTTCATCAGGTCTGTTTCCTGCTCAGAAATAGAATAAGACAAGGAGAACACATGAAATTCACTTAGAATGATGAATGGGGAGAGCAGGCTTTTTTGTGGTAGTTTTTTAAAGAAACAAACACAACACAAATAAAAACCCTAAGGGAAATTAACCATTTGAAAGAAATCAATGTTTAGTCTCTCAAAGGATTTCATTTGCTCTTGGTATTTCCTGTACCCTAAGTCAAAGCCTGTCATGGAATAAAATTCATCCATTATGTGGGAATTAGCTGCTTTTAAAATGGACGCAACATTTTAAAAAAAATTGAGTCATGGGTTGATGGTTAGATAAGGTACATTTTTGGAGTTATCAAGACTTACCTCCTGCAGCACAATTTTCACTTAGAAAGCAAATTGCAAGTATTTTTTTCAATTGCAAGTATTGTTGTGAACAATGCCATATACTGTCACAATTTGTGTCATGGACTTTCTAAGTAAAGCTTTCAGGTCCAAAAGAACTTATTCCCGATTTTGATTCAAGATGGTGTTTAGTTATAATGTTATTTTTCTCCAGCTCTGAATCAACAAAAGAAAGGCCTCCTGCTAGAAAATATGAAACCAAGGTTTGGAACAAATACAGTTTTGGCAAGGAATTTCTTCTGAGGGAAATTATAGACCCACGAAGCCAGTTAGACCATCTGTCTAAATCACTTTGGAGTCATTCAGATACTTGTAGGAAATTAATTTTGTACAGATCTTGGAGGTGAGGAGAAACGATGGCCTCTAGATACCCCAACCCTTTCAGACTCCCATGAAAAGTAAATTTAATCAATTTTCAGCCAAATCATTTGGAGCCAAATAGCTTTCTCCCTTAGAGAAACTAATTTTACATCCCAAATATTTGACTTCACCTTCAACATACAGTAGGCTTGAAGCTTCCAAAGCATCCTGAACTGCAGAAGTGGGAGAATCTCAATGCAATGCTCAACAACCACTGTTCTGGGTTTATTCTGTAATGCTCCTGCAGACTAGTGCTATGGCTATTCTTAGTGCCAGCTGCTTTTCATTGTGAGGCCAGTTTCAAACAGCTATTGACAGCATCACACAATACTAACATGCTATACTGAGGAAAAAGGTATGATCTTCCACCTGCAAGCTGCCAGCTCTTTCTCTATTATGAATAATAATGGAATTGTTTGCTGCAACAAAATTTTGACATCAGAGTTCCAAAAGCATTTCCAAATGCTTTCTGGAACTTCCAGAGTTCCAAAATATTTTCCAAAAGCACAGTGATTCTTTTCAGAGAGGGAAACTCTCTTAAGAGTCTCCCATGAAAATAGCCCCCCTCTCTCAGAACTGTCCCCCAAAATAACAAGGAATTATTTAAAATAGAATACTCCTTGGAGAGTGTAATAAAGAACTCCCAGGACATTCTCTTACATGCAGCTAAAACAACCTAATAACCTGCTGTCTTCTATAATCCTCGCCCCTATGTTAAATACTCCCACTGCTTGCACCACTCTGATTCTTACCAGATCCTTCCACTAGCTGGTTTGTACAATTAGAACGGCAGAAGGACATCTTATTTTGTGCAGGTTGTTTTCTGGATGCTTGGATGGGTAGTGGAAGCCCCATCAGGGTTGCAAGCTGAACCTGTAATGTGAGTAATAGTGCACAGATGGAAAAATCTCTCCTCCGCTTGCGTCACAAACAGTTAAACTGTCATTTGTTACAGCAGAGAAGATGAAACTGTCAAAACTCCAATGTAAGAATAGTTTGTTTTCCCCCCCACATGAACGTATTCTTACTATAAATTTCAGCTACTGAAGAAGAAGCTTGAAAGATTTAAAGAAATATGTTATCATACTCTATGGTATAGCATGGTCTGGATTATAAGCAGCCAGTTTGACTTGACTTTAAAGAGCAGAGAAGATAAATGTCAGAACCTGGTCTTCCAAATGAGCCTTTCAGAAGATACGAATGGGCAATAAACTAGAAAAAGCCAAATGTTCTCTCCTATTCTAACCAAGAAAACAAGCTTGGCACCAACAGCATAGCAAATGTTTTCCTTTGGGTAAATCCCGGCTGAGACCCACAGTAATTTTTCTTTGGCACATAGCTTTTACCTCAGCTTGCTGATTGAACTGTCCTTTTCCTCTGGTATCTACCACAGTTGCCAGCATCTATCCCTAAGGTCCTTGTATACCCACCACTTACAGGTTGTTTTTTTTTTAAATATAGCAAAATTATACAATGACTGCAATAGTGTAAGTTCAGGAATTCATTTTAAAGGGCTTGTGATCTTCAAATGGAAGGGTGCACTTAAACCAGTAACTGTAAAGGGATGCTTGAAGTATTACTTGCAAGTTCCAGGTTAATGACAATACAGTCAACTCATGATGGTTTTGGGTTCTGACCATGTGTGTTGTGGATCAGCCAGATTTAGCCTTTCTCCAGTTTCCCTGACTGCAGCCACAGGTTCCTTGCACAAGGCATTGCTCAGCCTGCTACTGTTTAAAAGTTGTCATAGATCCTAACAGAAATCTTTCTGGAAGCTTGTGCTGAAGTAGATGCTCTAAATACAGTCTCTGAGTGTTATTTACTTAAAAGTATGAGCAATACGGGAAAGCCCACATATATGTCTTCAAAGGTCTTTTGTCAGAAGACACACAAGATAGAGTCACATTTAGTTCCTGACTCTGCATCCTTTGTCATGGGCAATGGTATGCAAGTCACACATTTTCCATGCTGCAGATAAACAACTGTACAACATGAGGAATAATACTTGGTCCATCCCCACCTTAGCTCCTGCAAGATCTTCAGGAAAGAGCCTCCTTCTTAGCCCTTAATATTTGTACTAGCAGTTTCTATTGCAATTTCAAAACATTTCAGGACAGGGTGTGAAGAATTCCTTGAATTACAGTAACATTCTTGTGGTTTATGTTTATAAAAAAGTCAAACTCACAAAAAATGTGCTGCTCACAAAGGCTAAGGGACCTAGATGCACTTTATCACTTTTGAAAAACATGCCACTCTGCCACATGAGAGGCCAATGTTGACACATCTTTATTTAATCCCAGTGATAATTCCACTGAGATTAATTAAGCTATTTGTAAATTCACCTGTAAAAGTTTCATGTGTAACTACTGAAAACCATGCTAAGACTTGCTAATTTTTTTTCTGCAAAAAGGTAGATTGAGGAATTTAGGCTAGATGTGATGGTTAAATTAAATATTTATCTGTAGAGTTATTTAATCTGTCTAAAGATATTAATGGTTTATGTGTTCTACTTGCAAAGAAAATCTTAGGAGTATAAACTCAGTGAACAATAAGGCAAGGCAGTCAATTTAAAACAGTAGCTTGGGAAAGTACCTACTTTTCTCTGTTTACCTCAAACTAGCATTATATTAAGACACATCATTACCTTTAACAAAGAACAGGTGGGTTTGGGGTTGTTTTTTTTTTGGTGGTTGTTTTGTTTTTTTTTTTTTAAATCTCTTGCTTTTATTAATTCCAGAGCAACAGACCTGGTAAGATCCCAGGCTTTCTTCTGACAGAGCTGAATGTTAGGTAAAGTTTCTAGTCAGGTGTCAGTATGGAGAGTGAAAGCTTATAAAATTCAGCAGTACTTTCAGCAAACATACTGTGCTCATTTGTGAGGTGACTGTGCAGTTTGATAGATTGCAATTATTAACAGTTAAATGTTCAATTTTTTCCACAAAGTAACCAGCCAACAAAGATTAGCTCATTATGCAAATGCAGACAGTGAACACTGTGTGCACAGTGGTGTGGCAAAGATGCTCCACTGGCAGCAAGCTACTTAAGGTACAGAGAGAAACCAGAATTTAAAACAGTAAATGTAATAATAAAAAACCATTAGAAGGAGTGTAAACATTAGGTTTGAGACTAAGAAATTAGAAAAGAAATAACTATCAAATTAGTATGCCAGCATGGAGTTGGAAAGAAGGCCCTTCATAAAATAATCAGAGCACAACAGAGACCATCTGAATTTAAAAATGCAGTTCCAATGGATAAGAAAGGATCATCTGCTTGTAACAAAAATCAGCCCCAAGAAGTATATGAAAGCAACAGAGCTCTCACCCTACTGTAGAATGGTGTTTTCTGTGTAATGCTGTCTGTAATGCTGTCCAAAGTTTACGCGGCTGACAATTCCTCAACAGAACCTTTTTGTTAAAATGGCCAGTGTATTGGCCTCAGGCAGCTCTTTTGAAACATCTTGCAGTGAAGAATTTTCCATAAACCCATGGCAGGTATTTAAAAAGCCCTGCTTGCCTTACCTGAGATCAAGCTTTTCCCACCCTCCGAACCTGGCTGCTCTGGAAGTGCTGGTAACCTTATCAGGAGCAGAGAAGAAAGTACTCGTAACACCAGACAATTTGCCCAGGCTGTAAGCTAGTAAGGCACAGCCCAGTCCAGGTTGGGAAGCCTTTTAGAGACATGAATGCACATGTGCCCATCTTACGTCCATACAACTTCCAGGCAAGTGATCAGCTTTGAGTTAGCACATAATTGCACATCTCCATGTCAGCCTAGCCTGTTCCAATCTCACTGAGAAACTGCAAGCTCTAAACATCTTATTATATTGAAGTGCTTAAATAGTTCCAGGGGTTTTAATCAAAAAGCAATTAAAAAAAATCAACTGGAAGTCCCAGCTCTATGCATTTGTTTAGATAAAAGTATTCCAACAGCACTACAACAGATAACAAATGCTGGAAACTAGCTTAAAGAAACATACTTGTTTCAAAGTTTGGGGCACTTAATACTTCGCATCCAATTCTTTGTATATGCATCCAAAGTCCCATATGTACTTAGAACCTTCTAAAGATGTTTTTTCACATTTTTAGAAGGGTCTAAGGCTTTAAAACCAATGTATAGATGTTCCACTGCCAACTATGGGTACATCTCCTAAGAATTTTCTCATTTTCTTTAAAATATGATCTTTTGATCATTCATACTCAGTCTGATACATATCTTTGTTACATTACTGTTCAGTATCTAGCTGCACATAGTTCAATGCTTTTCAATACGATCTTCTTCAGGCTTGATCCACAAGCTACCAAGAATCTATCTCAACTGCTTTTTCCAAAGCAGAAAGCAGTAATGGATTTTAATTAGTCACATACAGTAGGAAAACATTCATTCAGGAGACTGATTTCTTTCTATTTTCAAATTGTGACTAACCCTATCTCCCCACTCTGCCTTGCTGTGATTCTGCAATATCCATTTATTTCTTTGTGAATAGGGGACACTGTCAGAGAAAATCTGTTCTGAAATGCAACAATGCAGCATTCCACCTGGTCTAGAGATGAAAGGTACAAAAGCTCTTAAGCAGCATAAGCTATTCATCAAAAAGAAAGATTTCAGACTTGGAAAAAAATTAACCCACCTCACCCACAGAAAAGTAAGGATTAATCCCATGCCCCAATGTGTTAGGGAACGTTTTCCTTGCTGTATATGAGACTGAAAACAAAACACCAGTCTTAGAACCTGATATAGATGAGATGTTTGCAAAAAAGGAATTTAAGAGGAATTAATTATAAATTGTCTTGGTTTCTCAAATTTCCTAGTAAACACCAAAAGTTAATTAGAGAAAGAAGGAATGAAAGAAAACAAATAAACAAAAAGGCCCTTAAACCATCAAGAATAAATAAAAATGGTGATAGTGATTTTTTTCTCAATCTCTTTTGATACGACTTCAAGTTTGTTCTGCACCTCGGTCTAGTGTCAATAGGAGAAAGATATTTATATTTTATGATTGTGATGATATTAAAATACATGCCATTTCCCACAATACCAGCCACCTATGAATCTTTTGTTAATTTGCCTTTGATATTGTAAAAATCACTCCTGATCTCTGATCTAACCCTGTAGACACTTCAGCCTGTAAAATTTCAGACAGGAAGATCTCCAAACCAAATCCAACCCTTTTAGATTTACTAAAACTCTAAAATTTACACCTGGCTCTTCCATAATTCAAATCTGTACCATATAATACCTAACTCTTAGGTGTAATCTCAGCTTGCCTGCATGCACAAAAGAAGTCAAAAAAAGAAATTTATACCATCTACTACCATTACATGTATAACATTTCTAAAGAAACTCTAAGGACCTGGTTTTTTCACTACCTAAGGCCACTGATAGTACTCTTCCTGCGTTTGCTGTGATTGCTTTTCCAACTTTACCTCTTTTTCCATACTGCTTGTGCACGACACTGATCCTTGTTTGTATCGCTTCAATTTCCCTCAAGTGCAATTTGCCCGTAATGCCAGGGGAGCAGCAGGTTCATGAATACCTGTACTTTAAAGTGGTAGAGATTATTAATACATTACAGGCCGGAGTTCTCTGACGTAAGCTTTATAACTAATGACCCACTTAAAATTATATTAGCGCTTAGATAAGCACTTATTTGAGTAGCATTTTTACTCATTCTTTTTCTGCCTAACCCGCTGGAGCCAGGCGGGAGCGCGCAGGGCTGCAGGCTCTGTGAGGCCCCGTTCGCAAAGGTCACCATGACGGCATATGCCGCTTCCAGTGTGGTTTCAACCCTGCTGAGCTTCCAGCAGATCATTTGAAACATGAAAGTCCTTTTTTTTTTTTTTTATAAAATGTCTTTCTGAACCTTTTCCAAAACTGAACTCAGCATTTTGCATTCAAAGCTAGTATTTTAAAAATTGGAAAGCAGCAGGGAAGGCACTCCAGCAGCCTGCCATGGAAACCACACCAAGAACAAAGCCATGAGAACATTTTGGCTGCCCCTTCCAGCCCCTTTCTGCCTGCTTTTTCCTCCCCTCTTCTACAGCATGTGCTAAAAGTCCTTGTTTTCATTTTTTTTTGTTCCTTCCAACATCCCCTTTGTGTGTGTACCTGTGGCAGGTGCATAGATACTGACTGGGGCCTGCAGGGCAGCCTCTGTGAGGGGCGGCTGGGGCCACCCTGTGCTGGGCACAGCCAGTTCCAGCCAGCTCCAACGGCCCCGCCGGGCATGGCTGAGTCCCTCAGACAAGATGGTGGCGTCTCTGGAAGGGTGTAAGGAAGGGCAAAACACTGCCCAGCAGTGAGAAGTGAGTTAAAACTCATCACTCATGGTGTGAGGAGACAGAGGAGCCAGTAATGAAGGTGTGAAGTTGAGCTGGGGAAGAAGGGGGGCAGAGGGAAATGTGTTTTAGTTGTGTTTTAGTTTCTCACCATCCTACTCTGTTTTTAACTGGCAATAAATTAAAATAATTTTCCTCAAGTCAAGTCTGCTTTGCCCATGGCAGTAATTGGTGAGTGTTCTCCCTGCCTTTATCTCCACTCATGAGCTTTTTCATTGCGTTTTCTCCCCCTGCCCTGTTGAGGAGGGGAAGTGAAAAAGCAGCTGGCGGAGTGTCTGGCAGCTGGCCAAGGTCAACCCACTATAATGTGGTTTTTTCCCAATATTGCTAATCACCGTTTCCCTGTAAGTTAGGAGGAAATCAAATACTAAGTTTGTCTTTAATTGTTACAGCTTCTTTGCTTTTCTTCCATCCAGGAAAATGAACAATGATTTCTCATATGTTCCCCATTTTTGTAACACTGGAGTAAATGATGTAACTGTTTTTTAAAAATGGACGTCATCTACCTCGTTCCCATCTCTTCAAATGGTTTCTTTCCCAGGATACTGATGAATGGTGTGATGCAACTTCCACCATTTTTGTGGCACCATCAATGGGCAAGCTATAGCCATGTTCAGCTTACAACAATTTAAGAATTCAGCTGTGGAAAATCTCATCTTTTCTATCCAACTTGACAGGATAAAACCAAATTGTAATATTTGATCAGCTGAACTGTCAGGATTTGCCATAGTGGCTATATTAAGAGGGTATTATTTCCAAATGTAGAAAAAAAGAATGCTTATGACAGTGCATACAGACTGAAATTTTGCACCCTGAAGCCCTTCTCAAAGTTCAGTTGCACTCAGATTTAATACCCAGTCCTCAAAAGCATATAACCTAGTTAATTGATCAAAATGTAATCAACCAAACCTTAAAAAAATACCCAGACAGATTTTTCTTTGGTGATGATACTTGTGTGTGTATTAGTACAGTAGAGTATATCAGACTGATCATTTCTGCATGTTCATTTCTGAAGTATGGTAACAGTGAACCCACCGATTTGTCTTGCAGACTTGCAAAAACAAGCTAAAGAGACCTTCACCTATATAATGAGTCATAGACAATATTCACAGGCTGATAGACAATTCTATTCACGATTAAACTACCTGAACATTGCATACAGTGCTTGGCAAAAGATTTAACAGAAATGTGCTGTTTTGCCTCACCATTTTCCACAATATACAGTTTCTTCCAGCTGGAGATTCTTGTTTTCAACACTTCAGGATACAGACCTTGGCCTCACTAGTGCCTTCAATCAGCACAGGTAAGCCAAACAATAAGTTATGATCTAAAACCAGTTTCTCTCCAGGTTGCATCCAGGCTGATCAATAAGTAGTCATCTGTGTTTATAGTCTGAGGGCCTCTTTGTGGTTCTGTGCCTATACTTTCAAGGCTTTTGTTATCACCCCAGGGTTATTTGACATCCTTAATGATTCTAAATTATGTTTCTTCTGAGGTGGTTTCTGACAACTTCAACACACATTATTGATGACTGGTACATACACTTGTTACAGGGCAGCTGAAAATTCATTCTGTATAGCAGTGATTCATTAAAAGAATCTATATACATAATATTTCCTTGACTACTCATTATAAATATCTATGTCAACTTTATTAGTATGTGTTTGAATTTGGTTCTTTTTGGGTTATAACATTCTTCTCTTCCTGAAACACCCATCCATATATGTGTACTACGCTGTTTGAACAAGTAAAACTAGGCTCGGGATTTTTTGGATAGCAATGTTTGTTGTTACATCAGTAGTACACATTTAAGTGTGCTTTTGCCTCCAGCCCAAGCCCTCTCCTCACCATGCATGGCTGTAAATGGGAACTAACATGGTTTCTTCACACATTCTGGATGTTGCTTTCCTTTATGCATTTTTAAAAACAAATTAATAGTTCACTGTAACATCTATCAGTACTAAGCATGTATTTACTATCATTTATATTGTCATGGAAGAATGTATATTCCCAAAGCTAAAAACTTTACCAGCCCATGAGCTGTTAACGATATTCAGAAACATTTGATTTCCCCGACCAAAAAGTACCTTAATAGCAGATGTGCCATTGATATTTCTGTTTCACAAAACACCCAGCAAGCAACAAAGTTTAATCTTATCCAAGCAGGTATTTCAGAGGTGGGTCCACCCTGTCACTGAGGTTGGTTGGCACTAATATGTGGTTGTATTGGTTTTGCATGGCAAGGTTTTGGTAGCTTGGAAGGGTGGTGAGTTGAGGGGTTGGGGGTGGGGTGGGGAGGTATGAGTGTGCTAAAGGTGTTGCTTCTGTGAGGAGCTGCTAGAAGCTTTCCCTGTGTCCGATGGAGCCAACACCAGCCATCTCCAAGACAGACCCACCACTGGTCAAGGTGCTCATCAGCAGTGGTGGTAGCACTGCTGGGATAATGTATATAAAGACGGGAAAAAACACCTGCACAACTACAGCCAGAGAGATGAGTAAGAATATGTGAGAGCAACAACTCTGCAGACACCAAGGTCAGTGAAAAAGGAAAAGGAGGAGGTGCTCTAGAAGCCAGAGCAGAGACTCCCCTGCAGCCCATGGTGAAGCCCATGGTGAGGCAGGCTGTCCCCCCGCAGCCCATGAAGGTTAACAGTGGAGCAGGTACCCACCTGCAGCCTGTGGAGGACCCCATGCCAAGACAGGTGGATGCCCCAAGGAGGCTGTGGATCCTGTGGGAAACCCACACCGGAGCAGGTTTGCTGGCAGGACTTGTGACCCCACAGGGGACCCACAATGGAGCAGTCTGTGCCTGAAGGACTGCATGCTGTGGAAGGGATCCAATCTGGAGCAGTTCATGAAGAACTGTAGCCCATAAGAAGAACTCATGTTGGAGAAGCTTGTGGAGGACTGTATCCCATGGGAGGGAACTCACGCTGGAGCAGAAGAGTGTGAGGAGTCCTCCCTCTGTGGAAGAAGGAGCAGCAGAGATAACATGCAATGAACTGATGGCAACCTTCATTCCCCTCCCCAGTATGCTGCTTGAGGGGAGGAGGTACAGAAAATTAGAAGCAAACTAAACCTGGGAAAAAGGGAGGGGTGGGGGGAAGGTTTTTAAGATTTGGTTTTATTTCTTATTAACCTACTCTGATTTACTTGGTAATAAATGAAACTAGTTTACCCAAGTTGAATCTGTTTTGCCTATGATGGTAATTGGTGATCTCCCCCTGTCCTGATTTTGACCCATAAGCCTTTCGTTATATTTTCTCTTCACTGTCCAGTTGAGGAGGGGGAGTGATAAAGCATCTTTAGGGAGCACCTATTTCCAGTCAAAGCCAACCCACCACACTTGTCTGGAAAAAAACAGAAGTATCTTACAAATGGTATCTCATTGGATACCAATTCTTCTGTTTCAAAGGTATCTTAGAGGTAAAAACTCTTCTGTCTTAAGTCAAGCAGTACTGGGTACACCACAACAGACTTTAATGCAGTCTAGAAACACAGACCCAGGGACGTCATTACAGAATCTAAGAGTTACAGAATAGTCAGGGTTGGAAGGCACCTCTGGAGATCATCTAGTCCAACCCCCTGCTAAAGCAGGTTAACCTGCAGCAGGTTGCACAGGATCACGTCCAGGTGGGTTTTGAATGTCTCCAAAGAGGGAAAATCCACCACCTCTCTGGGCAGCCTGTGCCAGGGCTTTGCCACCCTCAGAGTAAAGGAGGTTTTTGTCCTATTCAGGTGGAGCTTCCTGTGCTGCAGTTTGTGCCCAATGCCCCTTGTCCTGTCGCTGGGCACTACTGAAAAGAGCCCAACACCATCTTCTTGACACTTACCCTTAAGATATTTGTAGACATTGATAAGATCCCCTTCCAGGCTTCCCCAGGCTAAACAGGCCTAGCTCTCTCAGCCTTTCCTCATAGGGAAGTCCTCTCACCATCTTCATAGACCTCTGCTGGACCCTCTTATTTGAGGGTAGACTCTCTCTTGAACTGGGGAGCCTAGGACTGGACACAGTACTCCAGATGTGGCCTCACCAGGGCAGAGGAGAGGGGGAGAAAAATCCCCCTTGGCCTGCTGGCCATGGTCCTCTTAATGCACCCCAGGATCCCATTGTCCTTCTTGGCCATGCGGGCACACTGCTGGCTCAAGGGTAACTTGCTGTCCACTAGGACTCCCAGGTCCTTCTCCACAGAGCTTCCTTCCAGTAGGTCAGCCCCAGCCTGTACTGGTGTGTGGGGTTATTCTTCCCCAGGTGCAGGACCCTACACTTGCATTTGTTGAACTTCATGAGGTTCCTCTCTGCCCAGCTCTCCAGCCTGTCCAGGTCTCACTGAATGGCAGCGCAGCCTTCTGGGGTGTCAGCCACTCCTCCCAGTTTTGTGTTATCAGCAACCTTGCTGAGAGTACACCCTGTCCCTTCATCCAGGTCATGGATGAATAAAAAAAGCAGGACTGGAACCAGTGCTGACCCCTGGGAACACCACTAGCTACAGGACTCCAGCTGGACTCTGCATCATTGATCACAGCCCCCTGAGCTCTGCCATTCAGCCAGTTCTCAACCCATCTCACTCTCCCCTCATCTAACCCACATTAGCTATGAGGATGTTATAGGAGACAGTATCAAAAGCCTTGCTGAGGTTAAGGTAGACAACATCCACCACTCCCCCCTCATCTATCCAGCCAGTCATTCCATCAGGCTATCAGGTTGGTCAAACATGATTTCCCCTTGGTGAATCCATGTTGTCTATTCCCAGAAACCTTTTCCTCTACATACTTAGAGATGACCTCCAGGATGAACTGTTTCATCACCTTTTCTGGGGATGAAGGTGAGACTGACTGGCCTGTAGTTTCCTGGGTCCTGCTTCTTGTCCTTTTGAAGACTGGAGTGACATTGGCTTCCCTCCAGTCCTCAAACACCTCTTCCGTTTTCCATGACTTTTGAAAGATGATGGAGAGTGCCTTAGCATTGACATCTGCCAGCTCCCTTAGCACTCAGGGGTGAATCTCATTGGGGCCTATGGATTTGTGTGTGCAAGATTTACTAAATGATCTCTAATGTTATCCTTCTACCAGGGGAAAGTCTTCCTTTTCTCCAGACTTCCTCTCTTGCCGCCATCCATTGCCATAGTCCAGTGATTATGATTCAGGAGGATTCATTCCCTGCTGGTGCATCGTGTCAGGTATGTAACACTGAGTAGCAGCAAACTGCACTACATGCCAGCATGGGGGGGACTTCAATTATAAGTCCTTTGTGTTAGCAATATTCATAGCATTTTTTTTCTTTTCTCCCACAGATACCAGAGCAATAGAAGAACTTCCCAATTATATTCTTGAATAGAAACAGACTCTTCTGTTAGATCTCATAAGGAGTCTACCATCACCCATTAAGCACTATACACCTTCTTCCCCCTTAGAAAAAAGAAATTCAAAAGAAAATTTCAATTCCTCCCTCTTTTATTCTGCTTCCTCATGGAAGTAGCAAATAAAGGGCATATACCACCTCTGGAGCAGATCCTACCTAAGCTCATTACCCTAGACCGTTGTTATCTAAGCATGATTGCAAGTTACAGGCAAGTGAATAGGTGCTAGTGAGATGCTGAGGTATATCAGGCAGCCAGCCGTGCTTTCAGCATCTACTGCCAGAACTGAACTTTCATTTAGAGTTCATTCTGGGTTCACACTGGCCTCTGAGAAAGTCACGGTAGTTTTCCCATCAACTTCAACAGCACTGATAATTCACTTTTTATTTTTCCACCTTTATATGTATGTAAAAGGCAAGATTTAGTGGCACATCATTCACATGCTGAGCTATAAAGTGGAAAGAATAAAGATGCTTTTGGTTTCCCTTTGTCAACTCTTCCCCTTCCCCCGCCCCCTTTAAATACTCCTGGCAGAACTTGCGGTAGGGAAAGCACTTAGAAAATTAACAAAAAAGGATAACTATCTTACTGTTATCACCATCGTATTTTAGTAGCCTGCTAAGAGTTACACATGTAAAAAGATTACAGAAAACATTTCAAAGCTTCAGACTACCCAAGCAACCTTCACAAGCAACCTTCACTAATTGCATTGATTGTTACAAAAATGCAATCCCTAAATTAGCAATGGATCATTATCAACATTTTTTCACCTTTCCAAGAAAAGCAAAGCACTTGTTTCAACGAATTTAATTAAAGGTGCATTAAGCCTAAATCATCAGAAAGAAATACTTAGGTTATTAACATTCCAGTTCCACTTTAATGGTACTGGCTTTAGCAATAGGTCAGTAACAAACTCAAATTTTTCATTACCAAATAATAAAAGGAAGAGCTAGTCATTCAGTCTTTCCTTATTTAGCATGAATTTCTTTCACTTTATTTAAATGTTGTTTGTTCTCTCTGCCTTACAATGTTGCCTGCGATGATTATCTCTAATTCAGTCCTATGCTCTGAATCAAATATTAGCATGCCATACCTGTACCCAGACCAAGGTCAGTTCTGCCAAGGGTTGGATTTTTGAAGGTCCCAGATGGTTAGTTCATCCCAGGCTTTTTAATGTCATCCTACCTGACTTTACTGCACACCATGGTCTGGAGTAAAATGGTTCACTTTTCTGTGAGGATGCCTGGGAATCTAATAGCAGCAGGGAGAAACAAGAGGGACTTCATGAGCAATAAATCAATGTTGGATGTGCTGTATGTCAGGGAAAACTGACATTTCATTTTTGTTGTTTACAAGAATTGATCATTCTTCAAGTAATAGTGACTTGGTGCCTTAGTCTCTGCGAGGTACATAGGATGATCCTCTGTGTTCTCAGAAATATCTGAAACAATCCCCTTTAACAAAGTAACAGTCATCATCAGAAGCTCAGCCTTTGAGATAGGAGTAAAATAGAATATGTCCATTTTACCATGGTCTTGAACAATATTTTTTTTTAGTGCATGACTGATAGGCAATGAAACTCTTCTTACAGACTGTCACTACTAATGAATTGATTTAGTATTGCAAAACTAACACAAACAGCTAAAAAAGCAGATGAGGAAAATGAGGAACTGTTCATATTGTTTTCCTGGTCCCTGTAAGAACTGATACCACTCTTCAGGGAGCTTTCATTTACAAGTTGTCAGTTATTTGCTGTGAATATTACTGACTCTCATTAGATCAACCCTCCTTATCCTCATGCAGAATCAAACTGGTCTTTACCAAATAGATAGAAAGATTACATTTGTGTACATAAAAGTTATGATTCTGAACATCATCAGTGCATGTGGAAACCTTTACAATACATGGATGCAATCTCAAAGATTTTAAAAATCCCCCTACTCCTCAATATTAACAAGTTTAAAGTGAAAATCTATACATTTTTAGCATCTTAGAAAGAGTAAGAAACCATGACTTTTTACATTATTTTAAAGTAATTTCTGATTTATTTTTCTAATAAAATTGAAGCTAAATTACCACTCCATGTTTATTTATCTCATTATAAGACCGGATTCTATGCAAACCTAGAAAGACTCCCAGACATTTAAAAATCTTTATGAATCACCATTTCAGGATCCAAATTACATAGCTGAGACCTTTCCTGACTTTTGCCTGTGAGCAATACTTGGCTCAGTTTACATTGCCTATGTAAAAGTGACATTCCATAGTAGCACAGCATTATGAGGTGACTGTGGGTTTTGAATACTATGTTGTTGTACTCTTAAAAGCTAGTCAGAGGTAGAAATGAACCTAATGAAATAGGCTCCCAGTCTATGCTTCTCGTTCCAAGAAACTAAGCAGATTTCTACACGCCTCACATAATTTTGTGCTTTTCATGATTCTCAACTAAACTATAGAAAACTGTTTCTCTTTCACATTTTAGTATTGATTTCTGCATGCATCACAGCTGACAGTGTTGATCCCCTCACTGTTCATTCAGCAGAGACTGGAGAGTGAGACATTTATAAAGTCAACTCAGAAAGACCTTCACTGGGGATATATTTCCTTTCATTCTCTTCTTTCTTTAACTGCAGTAAAATCAAGAACAATCATCAAAGCAGTCTATTGGGAATCCTGGAGCCCATTTAAAAGCCTTCCCTGTGGCTGTTTAAGTTGTTGCTTCCTGCTCTAGGCATTACAGTATGCTGACACCTTCAACAACTCCTGTTAGCAAATATTGCGGTACTAAAACTTCTCCCACTTCCTCAGATAGATATTAAAAAAAAAAAAAAAAGAAACAAAAAGAAACTTTTGGTTCAGCAGTCTCCAACTATCACAACTTTTCAAAAAGCACAAAGCACAGATACCAAGTTCTATTTCAATATAGCCTTTTGGGACAATGTAATTTCTCTTCTACAGCAGCAGACAAGGAATGATTTGCCTATGCTGCCTCCTGGCATTGGTGGTTATACTCTATCTTTTTAACCTGTTAGCTCACAATGAATACTGATGCCTTTCTGTTCAGGCTAGCACACTTTGATGAGAAATCACCTTTTCCTGACTTTAATTGAGCTGACTGACATTTTCTAGTGCACTGAACTCTCACTGTCCTCACAGCGCTAAATTTGTAAGCAGGATAGAGGTGGCAGGTAGGGCTAAGTGCAGTTCCTCCTCAGTTTCCTCACCCATTGCAGTACATGCAGGCTGGGCACATTACCAACTCATGTAAATGCCATCTTCATGAGAAAAAGTTTTTTTCTGAAAGAAAGAATATACGGTAATGCCCTGTAATGTATTCCTATATCGTCTGCCTACCATGGCCAGATATCTCAGCTCTTATAAACCATTATATCTTTGTCTCCACATCTCCTCCTCCCTCTAAAATCAATCCTACAATGATTTACAGTTATGGAGGATATTGTCTCATTCCTGTTACTACATTTTTCCTTCAAGAAGGGATGACAAAACTCTCAGCAAGATGGATGGAACATTAAATCTGAGCAGAGAAAATGCTCTGTTGACATAAAGTAATCAGTGCTTTATGAAAATTTCTAACTACAAAAATTAACCCATATCAGAATCTGCTCCTAGGACTGCAATGAGGGTTAAACTTGAATGCTTTTTTTAGCAGTAAGCAGAGTGAACATACAGAAGCAAGTGCCTTGGTATTCTAATGAGAGATATGAAGCTTTAGGTGAAAAACAAAGCAAAACCAAAATTCCATCTGCTTTCCCCTGAAACACAGATATATAATGCAGACAGTCTTTGGCTATCACAATGAGAGTTAATGTGAAGTAAAGGGAGAAGTGCTAGATAAAAGCTGAAATAGGCTACAATTTGAAAAATACTCAGAACAGGATTTTTTAAAGCCCATTAAGAAGAATAGGCTATTCAAGAAGTCCTAAAGTGCAGTTCTGAACCTTTGCAAAAGTTCAGGCTTCATATTTCAGTCCTAGAAATGAGTAGCAAAAAGAGCAAAGAGTTTATCTCGTCTGTTCTCAGCCTCACTGCAAGCTTTCTTAGTAAAAGCTTAGTCTCCATTCTAGAATCACAAATTGAATTCAGATGAAAAGATGTAGTGCATTTGGCCTCTAATTCCTTTACACTCAGTAAATACAGGAGATTTTAACCTCTATGGAGATTGTTTCAGGCCACACCTAGAAATCACAGCCCATGCGGCAAATGATATTTCATTATAACAGCAAGTGATTTCCTCCTGTTTTTAAAGGATAGTTGTTATAACTTTAGACTTAAGTGGCATTTCTGATTTAGCTAATGAGGGCACTATAAACCCAAATGTTGCTACCATTGTAAAGAAGTGAAGCTGACTTACTCATTGATTCTGGTTTCCTTCGGAAACAATACTCTGCCTCTGGATATATAATGCGTTGATCTGCAAGAAATTAATCTTACTAGGGTGAGTTAAAATGGCACAGTTTGTTTTGCTCTTACCACTTCAAAAATTACTCTTCCCTGCTGGGTTTTCTGTCAGAAACAAAGTGAGTAGATTTCTTCTATTTGAAGTGCCATTAAAAGATTTTCATCTTGGAATGAAAACAAAACTGTCCAAATCTCATCAATCAGGAAGGAACTAAATTAAATGATAACAGAGACCACGTCTTTTGGCTGTCACTTAATCTGTGAACTGCCAGGCCCCCATTGACTCCACTGATGGACAGACGCATACTGGCTGCATATAGAAAAGTGGCAATGTCCTTGATAAGACAAACCCCTAGATACTGGGTATGACGCAAACCCACAGAAACCTTTCTGTCTGCAGTTACCTGGTCTCCATTTTTATTGTCAAAGTTGAATAATAAATACATCAATCAAAGCATACGGTCTTGTCCTGTTTAGTCACTGACAAACAGATCCGTATCTGTATCTGTGTGTGTGCATCTGTATGGATGAAATGTAGAATAAAAGGACAGCAGCTCCTGTGCTATAATTGCTTGGATTGTTCTGCACAGTGATTACACAGTCCCAACATCCACAATGTTCTTATTCTGTTCCATAGTGATATTAAAGAGCTGGACTATGATATATTTTCTTCCACGTTTGGCTAAAAAAGTTAATATGCACAGTAAGAAAAGATCTGCTTACTGCTACCCAAGATCAAAGTTGTAGATGTGACACCACATATCTGGCTGCAAACATTTGGTCAGGGAAAATACACTGGTTCTGGAGATTCAGGCAGCTGTTTGTCTTGTTACTGCTCTGTGGGGGCCTTTCTTCATGTCTGCCCCAAAAACCTAACTTCTGCATAGTCAAAGAGCCATGCAACTTGATCCCCGTTCCATCCTAGATCCATCTAGTGATACACAGAATACACTTCTACCTTCAGTGCTGATGAGGTAGCCAGGTAATTTTGAGGGAATTAGGATGTAAGTGTTCAGTTGGGAGCATTCCAAAAAGGAAAATATAAATGCTGTAAACAAACATAGCTGTAGGTAAACTGAGGATTAAAGGGGAAAACTGTTTCCCTTGGAAATATGAATTTAATCACTAATACCCTCCCCCCCCCCCGCCCCCCCCCCCGGCTTTTACAGAAAAGTTAAAAGTCTTCAGGCCAAACAAATAATTTATGATCAAGTACTGACATCCTCCATAACATAGGACACACCTCACCCAACCAATAATTTCCATTTGATCTATATCTAAATCCTGACAAAAGGTTAAAATATTAAAGGATTGTCATGCTGCTTGATGGCCATATTTAATTGCCATCTTTAAGGAAAGTGAAAATAGCAGTTATGTTCCTTGTTATGGAAACATATCTGGTTGAACCCAGTCTTTAGTGGTTTGCATTTTTCTGCTACTTTAATAAGATCCTCACTTTCAGACATCCCAATAGCTAGGCACTTCTGTACTGTAATCAATTCACATTTTAAGTTACTTTAAACTAAGCACAAAGTTGACTGGGTTTCTTAGATCTCTCACTAAGGTGGATTCTCCAGTGGTTTTTTTGTTATTGCTGGTTTTTTTTCCTTTTCTTCCTTTTTTTTTTTTTTTTTTTTTTTTTAATTTCTTCAAGAACTAAAACTGCCTGATTTTTTTATTAAACCCTTTCCAAGTTTTCAGTGTGCTTAGTTGTGGACATCTCACTATATTCATTGATAGATTCTTGCTCTTGCATCCATGGATCATACCTGTTCTAGCACAGGAGGGAACCACTAGTTTGCAGTGAAATGATAATCTGCCATCACTCATTCTCATCCCCAGGTGCATTTTGCAGGTGTAACCTGTTTGTTTGTTTGTTTGTTTTTTAATTTATTTATAGATACATGAACTTGCAAGAAAAAAGCTTCAACATGTAACTGTTAAATGTAATAGCATAAATTTGAAATAAGTGCCCACACTGCAACCCTTTTTTTAACCCAAACACGAACAGGAATTCTCCATGAGAAGAGCACTCATTTTATGCATATCTTATTCTTGTTCCTACTCATGTATCAGAAAGGTCAGACTACGCTGCTAAGTTTGGTCTTTTACTCTTCTATTCTTTTGTTATTTTCATAGAATCACAGAATCGTTTAGGCTGGAAAAGACCTTTGAGATCATCAAGCCCAACTATTAACCCAGGACTGCCAAGTCTATCACTAAACCATGCCACTAAGCACCACACCTATGCATTTTTTAAACCACCCAGGGATGGTGATTCCACCACCTCCCTGGGCAGCCTGTTCCAATGCTTGACCACCCTTTCTGTGAAGAAATGTTTTCTAATACACAAACTAAACCTTCCCTAGTGTCCTGTCACTTGTTATCTGGGAGAAGAGACAGACCCCCACCTGCTTACAGCCTCCTTCCAGGTAGTTATAGAGAGCAGTAAGTTCTTCCGAGTCTCTTGCGGGCTAAACAACCCCAGTTCCCTCAGCTGCTCCTCATAACACTTGTGCTCCAGACCCTTCCCCAGCTTCTTTGCCCTTCTCTGGAAAAGCTCCAGCACCTCTGCATCCATCTTGCAGTGAGGGGCCCGAAACTGAACACAGTATTCAAGGTGCAGCCTCACCGGTGCCAAGTATAAGGGGACAATCATTCCTTAGTCCTGCTGGCCACAGTTCTTCAGACACAAGCTAGGATGCTGTTGGCCTTGGCAAATTTTCTTTCTTGAAAAGAAAGCTGTCTTACATGAATGATCACAGATTTTAATTAGTCATAAGATTCCTGCTGTGCCAAATATTTTGTTTGGTTGCTCTAAAGAGCAGAAATATCATCTTCCTCCTTACATCCTTCACAGCGACACAAAATCCCCATTTTAATACATATCTTCCAAAATTTTACTTGCCACTTAGAAAACAAAGCTTCCTACTGATTTATCTGTCTCCATGCTCCTGGGGGCAATATGGTCTCTATGTGAGAATAGGAACAATAGATGAAGAGAAAAGAATACATTCAGAAATCTTGCATCATGGCATCTTCTCAGTGACTCCATGATGACCTGATAGAAGTTACCTAAAACACATTGTATCCCATTTGTCCTATCCATGACAGAAGGCTAATACTTTTCTGTTTTGTAAGAGAGTTACGAGTCTAAATTAATGTAAAGGCCTTTCAGATAACTGCAAAGGTATTGTTTCTAGAGAAAAATGAGGTATTAGAAAGCTCTGAGCAAAAAAAAATGAACCATTCTTTTTATCTGACGTTGCAGACAACAAGACAACAGCCTTTTTTTTTTTTTTGGTTAATAAATATTTCTTAGCATCTTACCAGAAAGAAGTAGTTTATAGTACAGCTAAGGACTTTTCTTCGGAAAAAGCTTTCTGCAAGAAACATTCCTCCCTAACGTTTTGATCTCTATTAAACAACATGTAGGAATTCTTACTAGAACTTTTCTTGCACCAAGGAAAGAAGAGTAATTGTTAATATTTTACTTCTCTCTTAAAGATCAGCTGAGACCCTCCCCTCCATTTGCAAGAGGTGGAGAATCAATAGACAGCAATCAGAAGAGGGTCAGCTAGTTGCACTGAAGAAATAAGAGGCAAGCAGAATTTATAATTTTTACTCATCACAGGCTTGGACTTTCTGTGCAGTACTCCTGAAGTTATCTTCCACTGTAAGAGGTAAGTCCAAGGCTCTAGTACAAAACATACTACCTTAATTCAAATCCAATATAAAAGACTATGTTCTGATTCATTCTGCATCCTTGCACAATTATTGTGCAAGGCCTGAAAGACCAGAAAGAGAAAATAAAAGGAAAGTCAAAATCTAAATACACCCTTTCTTTTGTACTCAAATGGTTTTCCTCATAGTTTACAGGTACCCTTTTTAAGAAGCATCACTTACCAACCTATGAAGCTGAACTAGATCAGAGATTCTTTGAAAGGTGATCAAGGTTTGTGTACGACTCAGACTATTTCACATCATTGTTATATGAATTCACTGCCATGTTTTCAGAGTACCACTTTTCATTAACTCCCATTTCGTTCAACCCCAAGATCCCTTATAAAAACTTCTTCCTAAAACTCAATAGTCCAGAACTTCAGTACATATGAGTCATTTACACAGCTCTTGTCTTACTTTATAGACTGAATTGCGTCATTTAGATGAACATTCGGGTGCTAGAATAATAATTTTTTTTTTGCATTTCCAACCCAAGAAAGCCTACAACAATCCTATTCAGGCAATCTCTGTGGACACAAGAGTAGTTTTAAAGTTGTTCTACACCATTTTAACTTTAATTAAAATATGCAGAGGGCAAAATATGAACAAAAGCCTCTTCAGAAAAAAACCAAACCAAACCACCAAAACCAAACCACAAAAGAGGTCATAGATATTTCACTTAGAATATTAGTGACTTCTGAAAAGCATGTTTGTCATCCTATCTTATCCTTAAAATGCTGAGAGATTTAAGAAGGTAGTTTTTCCCCCCCTAGGAATTCTATTCTCTGTAACCTATTGAAATGCATTGTTTTTCAGCAAGTAATGAATTTTCTTTCATATCATTCTATACCCTCAGGCTTTGTTGGTTAGGTTATAAATCTTCAGGGATGAGGATGGAGTAGTTTCATGTATCAGTTTGAATCTGAATAGATGCTTAAGCTAGATCAAAACTACATCTCCTCCATGGACCTCTAGAAATACAGTTCATTGATGTATCCAAGCATTTTTCACAGTCCCTGAATGAATAAACCATTAGCTGCATAAACAGTGTCCATTCTTTCATCCACTTTCTAGAGGAATGGCTTTATGATGTTTTATTTTAGTAGGGCCTGGTTTTGGTTTTCCTTAGTGAATGGTGCTGAACGTTAAGCCCTGCCCATGACCAGTTCAGAATGTTCCTGCCCTGCATTGATCCAGCAGCCAGGGACCTCTGTCTTCCTCATGGCCAAGCTCTACTCTTCCTGTAGAAACCTCTGTTTTACTTGAGCAAACTTTTAGGACAAGGTTTCCATCTTGAAACTCCAGACATCAAGGAATGGCTTTGAAAACAGTCTGGGTGATGCTGCATCCCTGACTTTGTCTTGACATTTTGTGGGAAGCCAATATGCACATAAAAAAGGTGATGAGATATGCACTTTAAGGGCTAACTCCTTAACAGATATAAAAGCTATTACCTCAGTCGGTATTCTCAGTGGGAAGAGGAGGGGGTTCATTGCAGGAGGCTAAACTTAGAAAATGATGAATGCTATTTTACAATATTGCTGTAGTTCTGCAAAGCCACAAAAGTGTCTACTACCAGATTATATTAATTGAATAGTTCTCAAACATCCCATACTGGAAAAACTAAGCACACTGTCTCTCATGTTTGAATGATAGGGAAGAGAGATACACTACTGTCATTGTGCCTGTTGTCTACTCAGCCTTTTCATAAGTAATTTATCAAGAGGGTTTTATGTGTCCCAGGGTAAGGGCCAAGCACTATGAATGTCAAGATCTACTGACAAGGTAGATAATGCAATACCTTTTACTGGGCCAACAAAATATGATGTGCTATCTTTCATCCTCAAAAAGCTGTCTTTTGGATGTTGTCAGAATTTCTAGGCTATAGCATTTAAATGAGGCAGCTGGTTTAAAGCATTTCAGCTTTCCAACTTAAATCACATCTTAGGGCTAAATAAAAAAAGAAAAGCCTTCTGAGAGAAAAAGACAGGCAAGATGTCCATAAACCCTATTGCCTCTCCTTTTAGAGAAACTTTCCTGGTATGTCTAACTATAAAATTATTCTATGATTTTCTTCAAAGGTATTTGGAGAACAATATAGGTTCTGTAAAAACTGTCAAAATAATCAGGAATTGGGATAAGAAGAAGAAATTACACCACTTAATTCATTTGCAACTGGCTCAGGAAAGCTTAAAAAGAAACAGAAATTTCTTAGAACACCTTCTGATGAAACTGTTCGACAGATGGTGAAAATTGACAGAAACAAAGTAGAGACAAAAAAGAGCATTAGAATTCTGCTTAATTTGTTAGAAACTAAGCTGTTTCAGAGGAAAAACAAGAAATTCCAGCATAAAAAAAAAAAAAAAGGAAAAATTCCTGCAGTTTAACTGCCCTGATCTAAGGAATCAGTTATCTGAGTAACATGACAGCTTCCTGTATGCTTGACTAGCTTGTTTGGTGAAGGCAGCTGAAAGACAAAATCATGTTGTCAGTAAAGGTTCAAGGATGGGAAATGCAGGAGTAAAATTTTAAAATTTCTGAAATGGTTCTAAATGCACCTTATTTGCTGCCTTTGATTTAAGCTTTGGAAACTATAATAATCACAACTGCAGATTAAGTTTTTACTTGTCTTACTCCGAAGAGTAATACAAAACATTAAACTTTGTCCTAAAATGGTATATGAGAACAGCAGAACTTGAAAATAGAGACCTTCTCAGCTTTAAGACTCTGGCAAAGACCAGAGCTGGGGAAAAGACATCTAGACAAAAAGCTGACAAGGGTCCTCTGTAATTTCTCAGCAAGAAGTTGTAGCTGCCCAGGGAAACTAGTAACTAGTGCGAGAGCACACATTGCTCCTTTGCCTGAAAATACTCAGCCTGCAAAAAACCAGATAACCTTAGAAAAAGCTTGCTGTTAGATCTTCAGCTAGCAAGATGTCTCAGGCCTCTTTTCCAGTTGTTCTCTTTCACTGATGCATCTTTGGAGAGTTAAGGTATCATTTCATTATTAATAACTCCTAATGCTACATGTGAAAATAACGGATTATTTCCGTTGTTGTTTACAGTGCCCAGTAAGTCTTGTAAAGCTGCCATGGTTGTTGCTTTATGACCCACTTAATGCTTTTACACCTCTCCTAGAAATGTCCCCAAATCCCTTTCTTTTCTCATAAGAGTTAATTTCACTGCAGAGCCTGAGAAGATGAATAATCACTGTACTTTTTAATATTTCAAGAATGGCAAATTAGTAATCTCTGTGCTAAAAGACATCAGTAGGCATTCTTTAAAGAGGCTTCCTTAATCTTTAATTCCCAGTGTAATGGAAGAACTACAGCTAGCAATAGGCAGTCACTTTAAAACAATTATGTAAGCACACTAACTCATCAGCACCTTGGCTTTTAAGATTTATGGAACCTTCAAAACCATGAATCAGCTTAACCTATGCTATACAAAGGGCAATTTTTCGGCTTGAATGCATGAGAAGAATGTTCCGTTTCTTAAGAATGAAAGCTGGAGGTGTAGTTGTCTAACATCTTCGACTCAAAAATGTGTCACTAAATTAGGACAAATTAAAAAATGTAGTGCACCTGATCAATATTACCTTATTTTTTGTAATTTGTAGATTAACCTTTTATAGTATTTGCAGTAAATTGTCAAGTCTTTTCTGACTGCTAATATAGCAGTCATTTTTGCCTTCTTCCTTATCATAGTCCCTTTGGTATTATCTAAACATTTTCTATTACTTGTGTTGTCGAGGTGTTGATAACAATTAGCAAAATAGCATACTAAGAAACACAGCTGTCTCTCTAGATTAGGAATCAAATGCCATCTGTGGTTTCATACAGGATTTTACATTTCCAGAACTCTGTGTACACTCCAGATAATATTGTTGCTTGGAGAAATAATTAAGAAAGCAAGTCAGTCACATATTACTCTCATTCTGATGCAATGACAGAGAGGTAAAATTATTAGCCTAGAATCACACAAAACAAGCTGGGCAGAGGTGCTGTTACTAAGGGATACCCACTGCCCTACTCAATACCTGGTTTGCTTTGCAGTTGCACCCGTTAGGATTTACGTGGTCTTACTTGCCAGTCAGGGTTTAGTTGCTTATTTGCAGAACACTGCCGTCTGTAATACAAGCCTAGGAACTACAGTTAGGCAGGGAATAGCTTACTTTTTGAGGTCCAGGTGTAAATCCCTTCTCTCATTTGCATATACTTCATAGGTGGCAAATATCTGTTCATTTCTGAGAGGGACTCTTAAAAACACAAGCAGAAATTTTGAGATAGAATCTTGCTCTTTGCCAGAACTACATCTGTGCTCAACTTTACAAAACAGCTACCCTATCTCCTTTACCCACCGAGAGCTTAGCAACAATTTTCATTTTTGGTGAAAAAGGAAGTCTTGATAACAGTGTGCTTCACATGTTAATCTGGACACAAGATCACACCATTCTCTCCAGTCTTGTTTCAAAGACCACTCCATTCATCTTGGTGGAAACAAGCACCTGGATTTTCAGATTGGTGAGGCAAATTTCCTTTTCAAAGTTGGCTTCAGAAATTTAAATGCCTTATCAGCATTAGCATAATGATTAACCCTTCTATGCCTGCCTAGTCCCTTTGGAAAACCTTAAGTAGCATGGCACCACAAGGACTTCTAGGATATACATCTCAGCTGGGAAACAAATAGGAGCAGAACTGCAGACTGCCCTGAGTACCTGGGCAGGTTAAGGTTCTGTATAGGGGAGTAGACTGTAAGAATCCTGCCTACAACTCATCCTCGATTCAAACACTGAGTGTAAAACAAATGGAGATATACAGATGCATATACACATTCACATATAACAAAATGTAAATACCAAATAATAAACTCAGTTCTAACAGAGGCTAAAACATTATTACTTACTATTATCTTTTACTTATATTTACTTTTATTTTACTTTGTTCTTTACTGTATCAGGTATAATAATGACTTATACAACTTCTGTGATCTTTTCTTGATCATAGTTTTCTAGGAAACAAGAGAAGCTCTACATGAAGACCATTTGCAGATACTTCTCCAAAATGGCTGCATGCTCAGACTCTTAAAAATGGGAATAGGATATTCTTGGAAGGTTGCCTGATTCACTGCATTAAAAGCATCCTTTAGGACCATGTCCTGGAGGCATACATATTCAACTTCATATTAGTGTGTGTGTGGGGGGAAATAGTTATGAAGAATTGATTCTGGATTAATCATCTAGCTTGTTATTTCACAACAAAATTCCAGTGTACCGTTTGCTAGCCTAAGCAATAAGGCAATATAACAAAGGACCTTTCCAGCGCTACTATAAATAAATATTATTTTGAAATTTTTAACTCCTTGTATTTCCCTAGTTACATTACTAATTAAATTTCTTTGAAGTATTAGCTCATTGTCAATTGTTATATACAATTTTTTATAAATCTAACATAAATAAAGCAAAAATGTTGTCAATAAAGTCACACAGCCCCAAATGAAACTTGTTCCAGGCTATATATTTAGTATACACAAATATGTCAGTGTTTGTGTGCAGGAGGTAGAAAATCTAGAACAGGAAATATATGTCATAGAAAACAAGCAACATTATGTTTTCCTGAATCATGATTCTTGTATCAACAAAATTATGTATGTAATGGCATATGTATTAGGTCTACAAATAAACCACCTTGTAATACTTCATATTTGACTGTTCATCAAATAAAACAAAATGCTTTAAATTTCTTGTCAAGGGTTCTCTCCCATCTCCAGTGGATTACAAATAGATCATTTGTCAAATTTCTAAAATATTAAGGAAGAATTTTCTGACAATAGCAGAACACATGGAAAAAAATGGTAACACCAGCTGCACACTTTCAAATATTGATTCACTCTAGTAAAGATTTTTTCCTCTGCTGTTTCATGTTACAGTTCAGTCCTCTCCTATCTAACTTCCACAGCATCAATGAAAGTAAAAGACCTTTTCTGCTCAGAAATTTTAATGAAGCCTGGCTCCAACACGCATTAACTACATTTCTTTTTTCTTTACTTGTTGAGCACTTGTGCCTCCCTTTCAAATAGCATTATTTCATACAGATACACTTAAATCAGTTGTCCCCTCTCCCATGTAAACATTATTATCATGAGAAGTAAAGGACAGTAATTCATTCTGGAAAATCAATCTGAACAAAAAAATATTTTCAAACAGTGTTGTGGGTTCCTGTTTCAACCCCCTCTCCCCCCTCCCCCCAGGCCATTCTGCATCAGTTAGAAGACAAGATAGACAGAAGCCATAATCTAATAATCTAATAAAAATGGAAGTCTGAAAAGAAGAAAAAGAAACAACCAAGCAGGCTAAATTCAGTCAGATTATCAAATAGAACAGTTAACTCTTCGGGAGATCAGACAGTTCCAATGATTTTGTTAAGGTTGCCTTGATTTTACTGAGAATCTGGCCCACTTTATTAACTGGTTAAAACATTAGGACATGCAATATTCTGTTAGAAGCAGAAGCAAGATATTTCTTAGTCCACACAAAAAAAGGTGTATCTATGTGAAAAGAAAAAGGATATCTAATGTGGTATCTTCCAAACATTGCATAAGACCATGTCTAAACTCCTGCAGAAAACAACATGATTACATACTTGCACATAGTTAGTTTCACTTTCAGAATTCAGGGTCAAGTTTTGATGCCCTGTTCTACTGTAAAGATATGCTACATCATGCAGACCTAGATCTCAAGATTTCCTATCTCCATCTAAATATCCTACTCTTTCTTTTCTAGTGAAGACTTTGAGAATGGTTTCCTTTACTTTCTCTGTGCTCTGAGCATTCAGTGTTGTTATAGTCTGGAAGAACAGACCAAAGGATTACAATTAAGAAGCAAGCATATTTTTAATCACAAGATGGATAGCGCTTGAAACAAGCTAACCAAAGAAGTAGTAAATGTTGATTTCTTAACATCTTCACATCAATAATTTATGCCTCTTGATCAGACATGCCCATCAAATGCTGGCTACTGAGCTGAGTGAATTTCTGTCAGTCAGTGACCTGTCATACATGAATGAATGGACCAGGACCCTTTCGTCTGATGTTGCACACCATGAATCTCATTATTACTTATGTTTGAAGTTCTAACTTCGGATATCTAAAAAAATGGGTTTAAGACTTACCTTCAGGGTCCGTGTTTGAAACTTTTTCTATATCTATAAAAATATCAGCTGTATTCAGTTGCACTTTCTGAAAGTCTAACTTACCCTTCATTGTTTACAGGAAGCACTGAAGTTTAGAAAAAAAGCAGAGACTTGAAGCCAGTAAGAAAGCATTCTAGGAACAATACAGTTTTGCACCAGATGCTGTTCTTGCTTAAGTTCAAGCACATTATACTTTGGAGAGTAAAGGTTTTAATATTCAGTGGTTTAGATTCAGATAATTCCAGTCTTTAAAATTCAATACATGTTATGATTTCCTGATAAATGATTTTAAAAACACTGATTCAATCTACTCCAAATATTAAGGTAAAGTGGCAAAAGTTTGCATTTCTTAAAATAAATTTTACAAAGACTCAGCTTCACTGAAAGCTTTATCTATGATAATAGCAATACAGAGTTTTCTACAAGATATTTGTATCTACAAGATACAAAAGATTTGGTAGTTTATTAAAATTACTGAAAGGCATGTAAACATTTTTATTTTTATATGGCTGTTCAGTTCTTGACTAGTAAAACACTTTAAAAAGGAAAACAAAATAATAGATGTTCCTGCCGAAGGGCTTCAGATTGGGCCAAGGACCTACTGGCATTGTTTTGTTCTATACAGCCCTTCCCTAGTTATTAATGAAGTTGTATGCTTCTGCACACAGATTCAAAAGGTCACATAAAATGTGCAGTTCCTCCAAATCCTCTGTGCTTTACATCTGTTCCATGTGCTTGTCACTCACACTTCTGAACTTTACTTAACTTTAGCACTTGTTGAACATTACAATCTATTTGATGAAGGTAGAGATGCAACTCTTGACCTTCATGAATATGTGATAGCAGCTTTCAGACAATGGAACATGGCTCATTTGACAGACATCAGAATTGTAGTACTCACTTTCAAAAGTGATTTATTTTCCACATCTTCAAAAAGCAAACATACGCTTCCAGTCTGAACAAGATTAAGTTTACATTAAGAGAAATGTTTAACAAGAGCAAAGATTCCAGCAGCTTTATCCAAACCCTCTTGTGACAGTTAGGGAGTGCTGAAAAGAGAGCAAGAGAGAGGGAGAAACACTGCCCTGTAATATCAGCTGTGCCACTTGGTCCTTCTTGAGACAAGAAAGTCTCTTCAATGTTTTGAGGATACAGCTCTACGTAAAGCTGTCTTTCTTCTGCAACTAATTATCCTACTTAAGAGGAGTCTGTAGATTCAAGCTACATTCATAAAAGCAACCAAAGGTGCCATGTGCTCCAGGATACTTCAACCAGTTTGTCAATACTGAGAACTGAATAAGAACAAATCAAAATAGCTATGGAATATATTCATCTGCTTAGCTAATAGGCTGTATCTCCACTAAGATGATTTCTGATTGTCTAACCCACTACACTAGTGAAGCCCCATTTTTCTTATGTAGAGATGCCCTGTAAAGTAACATGTGCACCAAGTCCAGTTAATCACTTTATATTATGGCTGTTCGAAAAGTCAGACTACGTATGTGTTCCAGAAATGTTCCTTAAAATAGCACTGTAGTCACAAGTCTCAGCACACTAACTCTGCTTGGAGTGGCTTGCTCATAGGTTGGAAGTGTAGTCTTCTACACGTTAAATATAATTTTTAATCATTGAATCATAGAAATTATTCTAAATTATTTTAAAATAATTTTAAATATTAACATAGAATTTACAAATGCCATGCTTACTAATATTTACTTTGTACATATCCAAATACATTGTATTATTTGTTTTATCTGTTAGGTACGTTTCCATATTGTCTTTCTCATACATTTCATTGAGTTCACATTCTCAATGACAATTTAAGGAACACTCAGAACTGACAATACAAAAGCAATAAGATTAATGAACATGTAACACAAACAGAATGAGCATGCCAGGAAGTTTATTGTATGCTTCAGACACAGTTCTTTACGGTTAAATGCACTCAGAAGCAGTGTTTCTTTTCAGCTGTGACATATAAAACCAGAGTCTTGATTACTCTGTTCTACTGGTAATGGATTAAAGATGCAAGAATGGTTAAATGTAACTGTCATTTTCTACTACCATTTCACTTGGCTACCCAGTGAGCAGGTCAACAAGTTAAACACATTTGGAAAAATGTTGCAATACTATAAATACCCAGAATTACATATTCCAGCTGTTACATGCTTACATAAAAGGATGTACTACTGTATAACTTTTCTAACAGATTCTGTAAGTTGAATGCATTCACTTTTTTTTTTGTTTGTTTTACTGAATAGAAGAATTTCTAAAATTTTTTGTTTCCTAACAGGATGTACCTTAAATACTAAAACAAAGATGTCTGCTCTGCATACTGTAGATGTAAGAAGGGCAAGAAGTCAGGGGAGTTAAAGAGAATCTCTCAGTGGCCAATTATATATTTAAGAAAGATTTCAACCACTTAGACATATATTTGGAAATTACCTCTAAAGTAAGTTTACACATCAAAGAGATTCTTTCTCTGACGGAAGTCATGAAAGTATTAAAGTGATCTTGGTTTTTGTAGGTTGATTGGGAAGAACATAAAACTAAATCCTACTCACCCAAAGGTAAAAATATTCTCAAGCATCATTAAGATGCTCTGAGTTTCCACCAAAACTGTTACCATATTAAGATATGCAAATTGTACCTATTGAAATCTAATTCAGTAAGAAGAAAAACTAAAGCAAGATAGAAATAATTTTAAGATTTTTAAACTGTTTTATTATCTCGGGTAAGGATGGTAACTCATGGTTTTCCCTAGAATATCCACATGTTAGTATAACCTTTAACTCAAACTTGCATTTTGCTTGGTCATATACAAACTGGTTACCTTTTTCAGGTATAGGGAAATTCACCCCTACTACTCAGTTCCTGCATTTGGATTTCTGAACCTTAGCATGCAAAAGAAGAGAGGATTATCTAAGCAACAATTGTGTGTTTATTTCTAGCATTTAAACAGCTTACTCTTCCCACATTCATTTCCTTTTCTAGATGTTTCCACTTGCCATATTTAACCCAGCTGGCCTGACATGCAAAGAAACAACTACATCTGTTGAGCAACCTGTGATGCTGCACAGCATTCATCAATCCATACTCATACAAAAAAGCAGCTGTATTCCATGCTTAGTGGAAGGAACTTGGACATTTGGTGTCAGTATCTTGGTTGTTTAAGCCTGGTCAGTGTTCCTGGTCTTGCTTCAGCTCCTCTTATAGTTGTCCTCTGGTCTGCAGTGACCCAAGGCAGCAGAAGGCTGAGGAGGAACTTACAGACCTCTTGACAATTACAGACCTCCTAACTTTCTTCTTGGTCTGTACATGAGGCTCCTTATCATGTTACATTATGAGGACAGCAAATGTGATAAGGCCACAAGGGAAGTCTGTCTTCCACTAGAGCTTAGGCTGCATTTCAGAAATCCTTGCCAGGGGTGAATACTGCAGCATAGTGCAGCAAGTTAACTTAAACTCCAGGTGTGACAGTGAAGTGAGGTCATGAACAAAACCCATGCTTGGTAATAAGAACTTGCCAAGTGCATAAGTTGTGATTGTCAGTTTCTGAATAGAAACTCTTGATATATTAGGTCTGCTTCAATCATGTAAACCCAGACTCTAGTGATGCTAGTGATCAGCTTTCATACCATATGATACAGGGGTTTTTCAATCAAGATAGTGCTGTGCTGTTGCCTTGAGTCTATGTAGAACTATGTGCTCACAGTGACTAGGTAGAAGTCATTAAAAATTTTACTCAACTACAATGTATTCTGTAACAGCATGCTAAATAAGACTGGAAGAGAATTTCAGAAGTTCATTCTGCAAACACAGACTGAAATCTTCTGTTAATATTTTTTGAGATAGAAAGCTTTACACATTTTTTTATTCTGTTAAGGGTTTCTGGAATGGTAGGGTACTTTTTCATCAGTTAATAGCTATAGGAGTTCACAGATATTAGATTATCTTCAGGGAATTCTTTTTCCATGACTTCAGTAGAAATGGATTAAGAATTGCAAGGGAATACTAATAAAGATGCTGAGTATCAATGCTTACACATTTTAAAGTCAGTTTATTCACTAGTTAATTTCATGAACTAAATTTGTAGATGTCACAGAGATTTGTTATAAGATACCTTGTACTCATTAAAGATAGGAAGAGGAAATGAGGATTAAAAAGTTTGCTTTATAAACAGTTTTTTCTGAATAAGTTAGATTTATTAGGTTTGTGTAAAATGAAAAGTTAAACATCTCCAGCCACCAGTTAATATTGTCAGGATAGTACTGCAGCTTTCCTCACACATGACCAGATAACAATTATCCCAAATGTAAGTATCAAAATTCACATTGACTTCAAGGAAAAGCTGAAAAATAATAACTAATTTTGCTATTTGGCTTAGAGCTATCCTTGAAACATTGGTTATATGCATGGAAACAACAGAAGCCTAAAAAGATCCTTGAGCTACAGGTTAGTATAAGGTGGAAGCAGCCAATTCAAACCAAAAACCTCAGGAATTCAGAAACAAGAGAGTTGAAACTCTATTTCTTTTTATAAGAAAGTGGTGTTTTCCCAGTCATTGCAGTATTTTTGACCTTCTGTTTCCAGATAGCAGTGTAGAAAAGACTATTTAAACCACAGTGTCTTAAAAGTCTACAGCCAAAGGAGAAACCCTGATGAAAGTGAGTCTTAGATCCTTCTGGAAACTAAAAGGAAATAGGCACCTTTTCCAACCTGTGCCCAGGAACTCACAATGAGTCCTGAAGTGGCAGTCTAGTAAAATGCAAAAATTACTAGCAATTTGAACAGTGCTAAACTGATAGAACTCTTAAAATACAACAGGTTTTCTTTTGGCATTTTATTACATGCTGTTAGTTTCTAACACTGAAAGAAGTTCTTTGAAACATCCAAGCAGAATATTAATGAGTACAGGAAACTTATTTTAAAATAAACACCTGAAATTGGTGTGTCAACAGCTGGAGTGGTATCATAATCACCAGCTGTATCATATCTCCTTCTCTCTGAAACCTTCTGACAGGGGAAAATCCAAGCTATAAAAATTCACTATCACTTCAGATCATCATCACCACACCAACACAAAAACCAGTCATCACCTAACTTCAAAATCTTTGCTTTCTAGCAAGGGCTGAAAGAAAAAACAATTCCTATTTTTTAACCACACGCAGTCCTGAATCTCAAAATCACATTGTATATTTTTGTCTGAGAGCTGTTCTAAGTCAAAATCACTTCCTATCTCTATCTCCTTCCAGAGTCTGGAATATCTTCCACTCCAGCATTTTATTACTCCCAAGATCTAAATTTCCTATCTCAGCTGTATCTCTTGGGACTGACATGAGTTTGTCAGAAGCATGAGATTTACTGTTTCAGCCACCTTGCAGTTTTAAAATCTCAACTTCCCATCTAAGGACTGCCATCAGAGGTTGAACCAGCAAATGATGTTTAAGAGAATGTAAAACTTCATCATAATTTTAAGTCACTCCATTCTTCAACACTAACAAGAGCACATTTTAATCCATGGGTAGGTTCTCTTTTCTTCCCTTAGTTTTAAAATACATATTGAAACCAGGATTTCTTTCATATACTTGTGCAAGCAATGATGCCTGGATGAAGATCTTTTATTTGTAACTGCTTTTACCTTTGAAATCATTGCTGTTTTCTGCAAAGCAACAAAACACACTGATTCTTTTTCAAAGAAATCTTTTTGACAAAATGGTTAATATACCTGTCAGAGTAATAGAGGATGTATAACTTACATAACACTGTATCTAGAAATTGTTGGAAGCTAACTGTAACAAGCCTGAGACAGTTGTTCCAGCACTCATATTCTGCAGTGCTCCAGGAAAAACTCATTCTTTCATCCATCTGGCCTTTGAATCTTTGGTTTTCTTATTAGTTTACTTTGCTTGTAGTCACTGTTGCTTTTAAGTAGCTGTCCTCCCTTGGTTCAGACCACAATCCCTCTCACCTGTGGTTTCTACAAGCAACTGGGATAAAATTCTGTTCAGTTATGATTAAATGGGGAAGTGGGGGTGAGCGGGGGGAGGAGGAGGTGGGAAAGAGGTGTGACACGACAGAACAGGGGACAGTACAGGACATGGACATGTGGACAAACACGCCCTCAAGTTACTATTCTGGGAAACCTCACTCATTAGCAGAAAGGTAGAGTGTTAGCATCTCTTTTATTTGTGAATAATACTATCACTGAAAATTAATATCAATGAAAATGAAAATAAAAAAAAATAAATAACACATCTCACCTTTCCAACTGTTTTGAAAGCACAAGAAAGAAAACTTGATTACACAATTAGAGAAGAAGCATGATTATACCAACGTGGTAAAAGGATCTTTAAGTTTCTACCTTACAAACAGGTAAGACAGACTAACCCCACCGATGCTGCCCTGCTGTCTTGGTTTTACCCCAGCTGGTGACTAAGCACCATGCAGCTGCTCACTCGCTCCCCCCACAATGGGATGGGGGAGAGGATCAGAACAGTAAAAGTGCAAAAACTTGTGGGCTGTGATAAAGACAGTTTAATAGGTAAAGCCACGCATGCAGGCAAATCAAAACACGGAATTAATTCACCACTCCCAATGGCAGGCAGGTGTTCAGCAATCTGCAGGAAAGCAAGGCTCCATCATGTGTAATGGTTACTTGGGAAGACAAACGCCATAATGCCAAATATCCCTCCCCTTCCTTATTTTTCCTCCAGATTATATACTCAGCGTGATGTCATAGGGTATGGAATACCCCTTTGGCTAGTTCAGGTCAGCTGTCCTGGCTGTGTCCCCTCCAGCCTTCTCACTGGCAGAGAAACCTTGATTTAGTATAAACATCACCCAGCAACAACTAAAATCATCAGTGTGCTGTCAGCATTGTTCTCACACCAAAGCCAAAGCACAGCACTGCACCAGCTACTAAGAAGAAAATTAATCCTGTCCCAGCTGAAACCAGGACAGCCACCAACCTGGACTAGAAAGGACCACCAAGCATCATGCAACCCTAACACAGTCAAAGAGCTCACAGCTGTACTGCCCGTTACCCATGAATTCCTTCTTACAAAAAGATCTATGGTAAAATCCCATCAGCTTAAACAGGGCCAAAGCTTCACTCACAGATCCATTCTCCAGCAATGCTCCAAGTATTTCTCCCAAATTCGGAATGCAGCTTTAGCTTTAACAGCAACAGATTTGTTCCACAAAACTTTCTAGATCAAGCCTAAAAAGATGAAGCTGGGGGGGAATTGTTTCAATGTATTTATTTTTTTTAAACCCAACAGATGATAAATGGCTGTGGACCAATTTGTTTGACTAAATGTCAGTATCTGAATCATTCAACACAGACCTCCTTTTGAGTCAGAAGAGAGCTAATCAGAGTTAACTCCATTCCAAAGCAAATGTTCAGCAATGTTAAAAACAGCTGAATTGAACTTCCTCTGAAAGCAGCCAGCTCTCTCCACTTGATAATGAACAGAAGACTTACACCAAGTTCTATAAGCTAGGATTTTACTTTAGGAATTCTTAGCCTATATTTAAAGTAAAGTGATGCCCTTAAAGCTGCATATCAAAACCAGGTGGCTTCTCAATTAATTTATAAATCATATCAGATTTCAGTGAGCTTTCCTAAAAAATAAAACTCATGATTATTCTGTCTGTCCCCTCAATAGGTTGATTTAATTCATATTTGAAGGTGGACAAGGTTTTGAGGATATTAAAATGTTTGGGATTGGTTTGGCTTTTTTTTTTTCCCCAGTAGAAATTCTAGGGAGAAAAGAAAGATGCCATTTATCTCCTTAATAATGGGAAATCAGAAAGAGGTCAGTCCAAATCTGTTGCAAGAAGCATCAGCCAACGTACGGGGGGAAAAATAATAATAATAATCTTTTATCTGTTAAGCAGGTACACAATTCCAGACAAACTACACTGCCTGCTGTGGTGGCTGCATGACAAAACATACAAATGTGGGCCGGTGTGTAAGGATTGATGGCAGTAGAAAAGCAAGTTTCAGTAGTTCTGCACTACTAATGGAATGGTTTGTTTTAGCTTATAAACATTCTAGAAAAACTTAATGGCTATTATAAACCTTGAAGATTACATTTGATCATTAAAGTGTGAAACAAAGAAATTTATGACTGTTTTAAATGAAAAGCTAAATACAACCTTTACGGCAGAGTTACCTCCTGATATATTTGCAAATGTCTGCAGAAATGTTTTTACTGTGCATATTTTAACTATGAGAATTAGATGGTGAGGACAGAGACAGATTAATGGAGATTCAAGTAAGTTGTTTATAATTAAAATCTGTACACTTAAGACTGATCAATTTGTCCTTCCTACCTTTTCTAGTTGTATAAAACAAGGGAAAAATCAGGTGCAATCCTATAGCAGTCCTTTTAGCACTTCTCAAGGGAATACCTCTCCACACAATGTACACTCGGGCTGTAGATTTGATGGGGAGGAAGTCAGCACCTATAATCCCCACCTACAGCACTCTAAAGAGTTGTTATGTTGTTATGTTGCAGCGAGTCAAGTTTGTACTTACATGGCACAAAACAAAGATAATGAATCTACAAGGCCTGCAAGGACCAGAAAGACAATCTTCCTGCTCTCTGATGTTGCATAAACTATGTGCATAAACCACTTTGCCTTCTGGAGATTGTCAATTATAGGGTCAACAACAGGGGGTTCAAAGAAGAAAACGATTTGATATAGAAAATAATCCTTAATACTTTCAAATATGTGGATCTATAATTAAGCACTTAGATTCAAAATTAAGTTCCTTTTACAAGCAGAAATTTAATTTCATACTTAAGTTCTTACTGTAAATAGCCTTCTTTCCAGAAGTGACAAAGTACTATCAACATAACGAAGAAGAGTTCTGTGGAACTACCCTTATTTGGCAATTATGCCAGAATTCAGAACATCACTTCTGGCAGAGAATATGTAATAGTTCCATCAAAAAACTGGAGCTACAAGTGCCAGGGGAAAATAGGCATGAAGCACATAGCAGTGTCTACAACTTCAGCAGCCACTCACATGCAGCAAAACTTGGATTCCATCCTCTCCAGCAGCGTCAGAAAAGCTCAGTATTCATACACTAATCATAAGACCATACTGAATTTAAATGTGCAAACCAAAACAGCCAAGTTTGAAAATCATAGAAATCACATAGTAGTTAGGGTTGGAAGGGACCTTTAAAAGGTCATCTAATCCAACCCTCCCTGCAATGAGCAGGGACATCTTCAATCAACTGTTGCCATTAATCCCACGGCAGGAACTTTTACCGAAACCTGATAAACTGCTCCTGACTTCATCTCTAATCTGAGGAGAAAGGAATATTAATTGCCCCAAGCAAATGGTGAGGGAACTGTCTGACCCACATTATGCTCCCAGTAAGTTGTACAGAGTCTCAGTGTGATGGCACTACATACAGTTGTGATACTATAGATGTATACAGACTAACATTGCAAGGTCCTGCACCTGAGTTAGGGCAAGCTCTGGTTGTGAAAGACAGACCCCATCCTATATAAGTTAATAGAAAATAATATCCCTGTAATTTTCTACGGAGGATTCAGAACTCTGTAACATTTCTATATGATGCTCAGTTTTGTAAATGCCAGATTGTACAGGTGACCTCTGAATTATGTGGCAGTAGGACAATTAGAATAATTCAGGGTTTGACTACAGAACCCTACAAGAACTTTCTTTAAAAAGTCAGTTTTATGAAATTAAATTAATAGCAGGAAAAACTAGCAGTTCTGTGATTTCCATGTTATTCAAATAGCATGAAGCAAAGCAATGTGACACCAATCAGTAGACGTGGAAGCTTGTGAACTAGAAAGAGGAGATCAAAGAGAGAAGAGGTGAAGGAAGGAGAAAAGTAAAAAAATCATGACTTAGAAGAAGCTCCTGTGCACTTGTCTTACTCAGATTTATTAGCAGGATCAGACACAGCAGTGCAAGAATGGCATTGTTATTAGAAAGGTGCTTGTTCTGCCAGCTAGGTGTAAAATGTCCCAGCAGTGCATACAGTGCAGTCTTTACTTTATTACTTTAAATTAATTGCATTAACTATCAAAATACAGCTGGCAAGGCAGTCAGCCAGGTGTAAACAGGAATTCCAGACTGCCACAACGTTCCTGCTGGAAAAACAGTGCCTCCAGAACATGAACTTCAGCTGTTCAAAGTGACAAACAAAAAAAGGGATAACGCCAGTTCAAGCTCCTGACTTGAAAGTGAGGAACCAAACAGCTGATACTCTAAACCCAAAAGCAGATATCAGGGAGGTTGAAGTCCCCCATGAGAACTAGGGCCAGTGATCATGAGGCTACTTCTAGCTGCTTGTAGAAGGACTCGTTGACTTCCTTTTCCTGATCAGGTGGCCTGTAGTAAACACCCACAACAGTGCTCCCCGTGCTTGCCTGGCCCTTAATCTATACCTATAAGCTTTTTACTTGTTCTTCATCTACCCCTAGGCAGAGCTCGATACGTTCCAGTTGCTCCCTCACATAAAAAGCAACTCCACCACCTCTCCTTTCTGACCTGTCTTCCCTAAAAAGTACACAGCCATCCACGACAGTACTGCAGTCATGCAAGCTATCCCACCATGTCTTTGTAACTGCGATGAGATCATGGCCCTGTGACTGCACGCAGATCTCTAATTATTTCTGTGTATTCCCCATGCTGTGCACAGGTGTACAGGCATTTCAGGGAGGAATTGAGCACACAGGTTTCCCAGGAGGTGTGCAAGTGGATCCACCATAACCACACATGCCCTTGAGGTGGCTGGTTTTCTAGTTCTCATCTTGGGAGGCAGCTAAGGAACATATATCGCTGCTCTGGTTGGTCTGGCTTATTCCCCAGTTGGATGCGATGGTGTTGGCATTGCCGCTTTGGACCCTCCCCCTGAGTCCTTCAGTTTAAAGCCCACCTCACCAAGCTGGCCAGCCTGCTGCCAAAGATTCCCTTGCCTCTTCTAGACAGATGGATTCCATCCCTCCCTGACAGGATATAGTCATCAAAGAATGTCCTGTTGTCATTAAAGCCAAAACCCTCATGACAGTACCAGTCACAAAGCCAGAAGTTTATGTGCATCATACACCTATTTCTGGCTGCACCCTTTCCTTTTAGTGGTAAAATGGAAGAGAAAATTACTTGGGCACCAAAAGTTTTCACCTGCACCCCCAGGGCTTTAAAGTCTTCCTTGATTCTGCCCAGGTTCTGGCTTGCGCTGTCATTTGTGCCCACATGAAAGAGCAGCAGAGGACAGTGGTCCGTGCTCTTGAGAAGCTGTGGCCCCTCGGCAACACGTCGGGCCGCAGCTCCCAGAAGGCAGCACGCCTCACGCGACTCCTGCCAGGCCGGCAGGCGGGTGCCTCTGTGCCCCTTAACAGTGACCCACCACAAGCACCCGTCATTTTGCGGTAACCAGGGTCTGCTGCTGGTCCAGTTTCTCCATGCAGACCTTGCTCGCGGGTGTCCACAGCTGTTAAAGCTTTGTATCTGCTTCTGGTTGTGATCCAGGAGGGTGGATACTGAAGCAGAGACTTTTGTGGGCCACTAGGTCCCAAGGTGCCTCATGCTCTGTGGTGTCCCCTTCAGGTGCACTGTCCTGAAAGCCCCTGTCTGTCTCGTCTCAGCTCCTCTAATACCGCACAGCCTTTAGCTCTTTCCTGCAGCACGGCCACTTGGAACAGATCAACCTGCACACACCTGAGGCAGGTACTTACCTGTTCTCCAGGAGAAGGGTCTGGGCTCTCATGGCCACCTGCCCCCTGTACTGAAGTCTCCTTCCTTACGGGTTCCACCTGGGTGGAAGCATCAGCCATCACAGGGATTTTCTCTGTGAAAACACTGGCTTTACCTCTGAGGCGAGCGCCCACCATCCTGGCAGAGGCTGAGGGCACTTCCCTGGGCTGTGGGCCTGCAAGTGGGTGTGGGGGTCCCCCTGCGCACCCCACCATGCTGGCTGCCATGTCACAGCCTGGCCGCAGTGCTGCCGGGGTTGTTTAAATCTGCTGTAATTGCTCCTGGCAGCACCCAAGGCACATCAGCTTGTGAGAACTGCTGGCTTCTGGTAGGGCTCTGCTCTTGAGACACACACAAGGGACCTATTCTTTTTTGTGTTTTAACGACTTTCTTATGCCAGCAAAGCTGTAAACCTCTGAATCTGTGTATAGGCTGCAGTCATGGATGGACTCAGAGCTTGAATTGATGTCTGAAATATGGGGCAGGAAACCAGCAGCTCATCTGTGTCCTGTGAAGGTGTGTTCATGCAAAAGGTGTTGGTTCCTGATTAAATACGTGCTGATAAGAACATCTGTGCTGGACACTTATCTCCCTTTCCCTTTTCTTCTTGTAAAGCCTGCAAGTTCATTCATACAGGCTCTGTGAGTATGCTCTGTTTCATTTGGAAAAGCATTTTCTAGGCTACTCTGATCATCTACAAGATATAAATAATAAACTGAGAATAACTTTTCCTGGAATAAAGCTTCCATCAATCAAAACAAGGAGAAAACACATCTGGTCGTTTATGAAGACAGAGCACATAATCTATTTTTGCTTCTTTGCACTTGTTCACTTGTCCATCTGTCATAGAACAGGGAGGAATGTGGTTTGGATCAGGAACTAAGAGTAAGGACCTCATGCTGTTGAATACCCTCAATGGGCTTGTCCACCTCTAAAAAATTGTGTTAATTAGGAACATCAATGCTCAATTTGTCTGACAGAAGATTGTGCTTGTCTGTTCCAGCTATCCATACATCAAGCCCATCAATCACAGATTCGAGTGTTCAGAATAATACTTAAACATACCGACAAGCCTAGCTGAAATCACCGACAACAAAAGCACCAGCAGCCTCTGGAATTTCTCTAGGACCTTATTTTCAGGGTATAATCCCTATCCTCAGAGAACAATTGTGTCTTAAAAATACCAGACCTTGAAAATAAGTAAGATGATACCTTCAAAAAATTTATGAAAAAAAGAAGGGGGGGGGGGGGGGAGGGGGGAGGGAAAAAAAAATAAAAGGACCCAAAGGCAGGAGAGAGTGTTGAAGGAGAAACAGCAAGATACAGATGGATCAGAGGCCTTGGAGCTACTTGAGAAAGTAGACCTATTAATTTAAACAACTGGTAATTCACAAATTTAGCTTGTTAAGGCTTTCTATCTTGTGTTATTTTAGATTATCGGGAGCCCTTTCATATGCTTGAAATATAGACGTTTCCAAAATACGTGACATTTTTTTGAAACACTCCAGTTGCATTTTGACCACAGGGAAAGAACATTTTCTTTCAGAGAGCTGAATTTTAAAAAGAAAACTAATGAAAATAAAAAAGTTGATCCCGAATGGATGCTGTCATTCATACGCTTCTGCTCTCCCCTCTAAACTCAACTGGATCTCTCAAGATGCATTCCTCGGTAACAAGATGCAGTGTAGTGGAATACACCATTGGGAGATGAAGCCAATTTTCATTACTATTTGTTCCATTAAAAATTCTGGAAATTCCAATGGACAGAAGACAATAGGCATGAAATCATTCATTTAGTCAAAACCTCACTTTTCCATTATGATCAGTTTTGACAGAAGATGACTGATTAGCCCAAATTAAAAAGCAGAAGAGCCAAATCGTACTTATCTGTGCATTGAAACATAACAAAACAACCATTTGGTGTTTCCTCCTGGAATATATATCCTTTAATTAAAAATATAAACAAGGTTCAAATATGCTCAAAATAAAAGTGTCACTGTTACCTCTATTGTCTGTCTCCCCTACCACATTTGCATCCTGCCTCCTGTCATGTAGACTCAGGTATTTCATTAAACATCAATCTGAAACAACAAACTTGTAGAACTTCTTTATGTTTTGTAAATATTCTTAGCTATTCTTAAACAACCAGTTATCTGATTTTCCTTATGTCAATGATATTCAGAGAACTAACTGGCTGGTAATGAGTTCTTGATATGCATTAAAATCACTGGAAGCTGTAGGAGAGATTTTGCTGCTAAAAATCCCATGAAAATTGGCATCTTCTCCAAACTTAGAGTACCTAAGGTATGCTAAGGCTGTGCTACTGAACCAAAAAGTCTTTCAGAGTTTGAACAAGTAGAGAAGAAGGGCTACTGTACGTACCTGCTTGGACTTGACTCTGCAGTTAACCAGTGTCCTAAAAATGAGTGAATATCACAGAGAACAGTCATTCATTGTGGTTTCCCCAATCCAAATGCATGCAGTCTGGGGTGTGAATCACAGTAGTGAATAACTTACAAAATTTAGCCTTAAACATAATCAGCTGTTTCTCAATATAGACTTTGTTAGTTTATTTTATGGCTGAAAGCACATTTGCTTACATTTGGAATATATTATTGTCCAGAGTGCTCTTCTCCAATGAACAGCATTGTTGTGAAGCTAAGAAATTTTAGAAGACAATTACAAGAAATCATCAGCTAACAAGGAAAACATTATCAAACTAATCCTCTTCAAGGTACATTAGATGAAAGGCTAATGCTAGGTCAAAGGAAACATACCGCCAACTATTTTATCCAACATTGTGGAAGTATACACAATTATTTTTAAAGCAGAAACAGACCTAAAATTAATTCACAGATGGTCTCACTCCTTCTCAAAGGACTGTTGAGGAGGTTTTCAGCAAATGTTTGTCCTACAGACAAGACTTCTAAAGAGGTCTACATGCTCTGTGTTTCAAATTGTTGCTTCCAACAAGTTGCTTGGAAGACCTGTATGAAAACAGGCTGATGATGACAATGAAGCCTGTAAAATGATACTTCTGGTATGTCCAATACTGCTTACACAGTAATTTATTTTTTTCAGGTTGACTCAGGGTTAAGATCGATTAAATCAACTTTATTCACTCAAAATGACATAGGAGTGACAATTATTGTCACAGGAAGGGATAGGGTGGTGTCTCTGAAAAATCTTTTGGTAGGTGACAAAATTTATTGTGAAAATGGTTCTTCAGAGACATTACAGGCCTTTAAGCTTTGAAAAAAAGGGTTTGGATTCTCAAAGAGCAGGACAGAATTGAATCACTTTTTTCTCATGGCTGATAAGAGAGAAAAAATAATGAGCTTTCTATGTTATGTTTGACCAGATCTCTTACAGTTGCAATAACAATTGTCTTACCACAGTGAACTAAAATGAGCTAGTAAGAGTGAGCACACTCTTTCCATCTGTAAGCAGATTTATTAATGCAGACTTCTAATAGACATTTGGGTCCAAGCATGCTGAACAAGACCTTGCTAGAGGCAACGCTTTGCCGTAATATCTGGTATACAGCAATATACTACCTCTAGGAAAAAACTGCTAATATTTACAGTTATAGTAAGTCACTAGGGAATTGAAAACACATGGACTGATTTTCAGAAACCTAATTACACTTTAGGAAGCCAAGTTTGAGCCCTCAGACTGGATGTTTCTCTTTTCTACATCTTCTGGATGTTTAGATGAAATATGACCTCTTGAGAAAACAAGGCAAAAAATTTAAAGGTGATACTTAGACCTAAACAGTATGCCTTTCCCCATTCAGTAGCAGCTCAGTCACGCAGAGCTTTACTTAGAGAACCTGTGTGGCAGCAACCTCACACAGCACTTTGAAAAACCTAAAAGCTAACATTGAAAGCTGTGCATGCAGACTATTTTGTATTTACTTGAGTCATTTTCTTCCACAGATGCTGTGTTTCTCTTCATCTATTTCATTCACGGAGTACTTTGAAATGCCTGCCTCAGAAAATCTCAAGAAAAGAAGAACTTTTAAAGAAACAGACCAGCAACAGAATAAAATCTGAATGGAAGACACAGCTTTCCTCTTTTGCTATTTTAAAGAGTCAGAACCCCAGGGGAGGGGGCAAAAAAGCATGAAATGCACAGCCAACATGATAAATATCAGTCCTGTGAAAGGCAGATGATCCTCTTAAGATGCTATTTAACAATAAGATGACCATCTCTTCTACAGCATATCCTACCTAACACTCAGTAAATATCGGAAGGCATATCTCCTATGAATGCATTTTATTCTGCCATATTTAATCAGACAACTGAATGATTGAATGTGTGCTTGTCCCTGAACACCTTAAGCGATCATAAAACACCTTCTGTATATATTATGATCCAGCATCTCTGAGGCAAGAAAAATGACAACAAATATTCATTGCTCATTCTATATATTGAGAAATGGCTCACCACGTTAAGAAAGCCCTCTTTATTCCAGTAGAGACATGAGTTTTCAAGAAAAACCCATGTGATTTTTCATGAAAAAATCATGAAAGATTTCATTCTCCTGTTTTTAATCAATAAAGTGAAATTTATTTTTATTTGTAATGGTTTCTGAATGTTAGCTCTAGATGTAGATTTAAAAAAAAAATCAGGTCATTACAAAACAAAAATACAAGACCTCTCCCTCCCCTCAAAAGCTCTAAGGAATATAAATTTAGATTTCAGATTAAGGATACGAAGCTTAATGAAGAACTCTAGGGACAGGCTGCTTTCTAACAGCTACCCTGGGGAAAGTGTGCCAGAGTACTGCAAAGGGACCAATCTCCCTGTGTATGAAGCAAGCAGATTTTTAAGCTTCCCCTTTTCTTGATAAAGCTCAAGCATTCTTGCAGTAACTATCAAGCATAAATATCCACTCTTTTCTGTTTATCCTGACCTCATTAGCATCCTGTCAATTGTTTAAGAGAAGATTCTTTTTCATTGTAAATTCTCTTTCAAACAGTACTCCCCCCACCCCTGCTTCCCTCCGAGGGCCTTTAATTGTGCAGACTACAGACTACAGACATTTGACAAGTATGAAAAGTACTTTAAATTAATGCCACAAGATTATTTATGTGCTGCCTTAATTTTAAAGACCAAACCTGATTTTAATTTTAAAGACCAAACCTGATTAAAACCAAAACCTGCAGTTCCAAGATTCTATAAATGAGCTGCAAAATCAGCAGTGCAAGGTGGGCATTTCCAGCAGAGGACCATTTTACTGAGACATTTCAAAGAAAAATGGCAATAAATCATTGCCCATATCAATTACAAATACACACACGTGCTCTCCAGTTGTAAAGTAAGATCTTCAAGTCTGGACCCCTGAAATACACCTGTTCAATATAGCCAAGAGAAAGGAAATCCTTTTAGTTAAAAGAAGCCTTCTGTCCGCTCTATACCTGTGCCTAATTTACACTGCACTAATTATGAAGTTAACACAATTGAAGTTCAAATGCAAACAGAGTCTTTTGCTTTTTTTGAGTGCAATTATATGTGTATCAGACCACAATCTAGAAAAAGGAAAATTCTTGGAGTAATTTAAGAGAGGTGGTTACATTACAGCAATGAGTGTGAAAAAACTGAAGGTGAAGACTTGGGGAAAGATTTTCTTCAGTGTTAATGACTGCAGTCTTGTTTTATTTCCTTAATGCTGCTCTTGAAGAGTACAAGCAGTTGACCTGAAACCTGTGAGCATGAAATCCCTCATCTTCCTTACTGAGCTTGAACACAGAATAGTAGTTGTTTATTTTTATTTAAGTTTAAATAGTCAGCTCTGAACATCTGAAGAAAATACAGTGTAGAGGAGAGCACTTTTAGGGTTCCAAAATATTTTACAAGCATATGCAAATTATTACACTACCACAGATGCAGCCACATTTTGGAGGAAGCAAAGCAATTGGTTAATAGCACACTGCACCTCAGTACATTTGCTTAGGTCATGAAAAATCGTTGAATTAAAATAATAAAATAGAGAACTATGAAGAGACAATATAATTTAACTAAAAACTTCTCAGAAAACTTGTTAAACCTGCAAGTCCTGTAGGCAGTCAATCAGCACTTGAGCAGCAGCACGGTTAGGATGTGTGATAAGAAGCTGATTTCCCCAGGCATGAAGAAGAACAGCCCGGACCTGGGAGGTGGCAGGGGATGACCCCCAACTACCCAGTCAGGGACACGAGTCCCAGCCCTGGCCCTGCCAGGGCATCCCAGGAGGGTGTCAGCACCATGGGCTGGCAGTGACACCCACCTCTATGAGTCAGCAGGAGATCCTGTCCTGAGATCACCTGCCAGATCCTGAGGGGTCACTGCTGGGACATATGGGCTCATTATGGGAGGAAGAGCGCTTACAGGCTGCATAACATTTATTACTGGATGTTTAGGGGCAGAATTAAACAGGAAAGGGAGGCACCTGAGGGTGCAAGGAGCCAGGCAGCTCCTGGGTGGACTACATGTCTGAGGGCAATTACCGGAGGGATCCAGTGAATGTGTCTGTGTACACGTGCGCACACGCACACGTGTGTGTGTGTTGATGTGCGTAAGGCTATTTCTACCAGCAGCTGGAGTGTGGCTGCAGGGTTCAGAGGCTCCTGCACCCCAGTGAAAGCCACTGGAGAGTCCCGAGATCCAGGAGAATATACCTGGCAGACTTAATATCTAAGCCACATACTGGAATGATCTGCATTGCATATACCTAAATATATGTATATATTTCCTACTAATCAACCTTTGTCCTAGTCAGCCAGAGAGGGGAACAGGATGAGGCCATTGGTGCTGTTTGTGTTATTTGTGTGACTGGCTATGCGTATATGTGTGTTGTGTGTGTGTCTACTGGACGTACGCATTCAGCCTCACTACTGGCTGGACCTGAGGCATGGAGCTGGGGCAGCCTTGGCTCTATCAGACTGCTGGATACAGCAATCCCTAAAAGACCAAAACCCAAACCAGCACTGAAGGATATTCAGCACATGCCCTAAGCTTTATTTAAAGAAATATCCAAATTATTTTTGGCCAGGTAGAAAGTCAGCTTCAGCGTGTGGCTAACACACAGTCGGCTTCTTTTTCTTTATTCTTAATGCTGTTTCTAATCTGTGGTCTTATTCTCATACACACTACTTACTGACCTAAGAGGTGAGAAAATGAAAAAGTGGTGAAATTTAGAACACAAATGTTCTAAAAATGGAAATTAAGTCTCCCCCCGAGGCAGTGTGTAGTAGGGCACAACTTTTTTAGTTTTGCACACACACACAAATATGTATACACATGCACACACTCAAATATACATATGTATATACACACATATATGTATCTATATATAAAAGAAATATGTATAAGTAAGAAATATACGTATATATATGTAAGAAAGAAGAGGCAATGCCATTAGGCTGGTAGCTAACTGCATGTCCTCACCAAGGACAGTGAGTTTTCAGGTTTTGCATGAAGGGCAGATTGTTACACGAAAACAAGCCCACCACTGACAGCAAAACAAAGAATATTAGCATAAACTATTCTATTTTCGTTTGCTTAGTACAGTTTTATTTTCCATTTTGAAAAGGGCTCCACTGTGTCAGGCCAGATCACCTCTCAGCATGATGTGACCTTCCTTCAGGCTGGTCACTCAAGTGAAGTCAGGAAGTTTCTAGGACACTTTGTTTTAACTATAGTAGTTTCAGGCTATTTTAAACCCATATTAGCGACTTTCTCTGGTACGGGTTGCATAAGCATTTCCCATCATGTTTTTCTTTTGAGTTCACTATAAGTCAAAGTTGCATATGTATATGTAAGGACAACCAAATACGCTCATCTGAACCACAGCAAATCAGTAAAATAAAGAAAAGCTAATGTAAACAACTAGTATGTGAGCTCCCGGGTATTATTTAAAAGAAATAAAGTCCTCGTTTTTCTTCCCTCCCTCAGCTATGCATGGTTTGTTCACCTTCATTTATGTATTCACATTTCAGCTGCATGGAAATAGTTTAAGTAGCACCAGGTTTGAATTCGGTTATTGAAGTTAAGGTTGAATCATGCTTGGGTTCCCACCGAACTAGGGACATAAGACAGATCTCCTTTCAGTCAGGACCAGCAGCCATCATTGGCAATCATGGCCCACTGTATGTAATGACACATGTAGCAGAGACAATGTACACATAGCCAGGTGCAGGTAGTTGCTTGCCTACTCATCCATGCTCTGAGCCAGCCCAGTTCTAGCTCTTCAGCTGGGAAAAGTTTCTTCCTGGAAACTTCATTGTCAATGGGACATTAACATAAACAAAGCATGTCAATCCTTTCCACATATGCATTTACTCAGCTACAATATCTTAGACATTTAATGTCTGTAATTTGTGAGAAGCACAGGGACTTCTTAGAAACTGAGCACATCCATGTGTTCTATTCTGTGTCTGAAGATGAAAGGTTTTCTTCCTGGCAGTCTAACCAGGAGGACAAACACTGAGATTTGAAACAAACAGTAACAATATAGATAATACCTTTAATAAGAATAACCCCAAAGTTTTTAAGCCAGCCTTGTTTTCATCAATTAGAAGGAATTAAAAGAAACTGAGCACTATATAAAAACAAACAAAGGTGTTATGTCTAAACTAGAGCACAGGAAAGAAGTGAGGCATGACACTTTCATTAAGCTATGCTCAGCATAAACAAACAAGGAAAGAATTTACTACATTTTTTAAAGACCTGCTTGCAAATGCCTTTACTTGTATATGCTGTACACAATTACCTATATTTGCACTTAACTTCTCTCTTGTCCTTACATGAACTACTCTGATTTACTTTAGCCCTGTCTTAAGCAAGAACAAGTCTGAACAACAGAAATCTGCAATTCCTTATGAAAGAATAACTTAATAGTCATATAAAAGAAAATAATTATCAAATAGGTAAAAATCGCACCTGCAAGATAACTGACTTTCTCTCAAATGCAGCTTGCACTTATCTAAAAGGATGTTGGGGTTTCATTTTAAAATTTCTTAATCTCCCTACTACCCTTCCTTCCCACAATACCTATAAATATACTATAAGATATTCTTTATGGATAGCTACTGAAATTAGTAAGAACACAAAAAATATCAGCAATTGTTTACCTGCACAAAACAAGGGATTTTGCCTTGGAATCTCCAATTACAGTTAACACTTAAATGGGGCAACTTGATACATATGATCTCTCCACTTTTCAATGCTCAAGTGTATCCTTATAATATCCATGAAAAGTTTCTGACATTTAAGGTGAGATTCTCTGAGTAATTTCTGTAAGAGTGACAGAAAAACTGAATCTGGATTTCTTTAGAAAACATAAACTTATGCTGCATGAATATTCAACATGCTTATTTTTCTTCCAGTATTTGCCAATACTAAAACCATTTTTTCCCCCCATAAACTGCCACTACAGTCTTTAGATAAGCTCTGGCTAAAATATTAGAAGAAAAGGGTTTGATGAGAGTCCCTAAAAGACATCAGGAACTCAGCTTTCAATTCACAGCTGCTGAACTTGGGAATACAAGCGGGCAATCCTAGTTCTACAATTCAATTTCTCTATCAATATGCAAGTGGTAACTGATTTAATAAAGCACCTGGAGAACCATTGTGAAAGGTGCTAAATTCTATTACTATTGAAATAGCATTAAGTAACAGGTTGCCCACCAAGTTTTCTTTACATTGGTGGAACAGGTTAAATGCCCTCTTTCAGAGGAAGCCTCCTGCACTCAGCCCTCCGAGCTTTACAATGACAGTTCACATCCAATAGACCTGGGCACTACCATGGTTCACCATAGTTATTCTTTATCATGAAAACAAGCAAACAAGCACTGATGATGATTCTCATGATGACAAAAAAAAAATATTTCTTCCCACCACCCCTTCTCACCCCCAAGAACTAGGTAACATTACTGTTTCTGGAGGATAATATTAGACAAGCTTCCCCCTTCTCTGCCATTTGGCCATTGCTCAGACGGAAAATTCTTGTGTCCAAGCACGCTCTGCAGGCTGTGCTTTCCTTTCACAGCTCCACCCCAGCTATGTGCTTGACTTTCTCTTTCTCCCAGCCCTAATATTTCTGTGTTAATGTAATAGTTCCTCTGCCACTTTTCAAACATTAGTAAACAATATAATCTTTTATGAAGCAACCTCTAAAGTTTGGAAACTAGAGCTACTCAATACCCAGTAGAGCAAATCAAGAGGAAGATATGACCTGAACCACTATGTGTTTGAACAGAACAGAAAGCCAAGTATCTTTTATAACTCCATATCATGTGCCATAGTGAGGCTAAAGAGAGAGCTTTTCGGTTTCTTAATGAACTGGCAGGTTTTCCACATCTTTGTGTACCTTTTGGAACAGGGAAAGCCTCCTCCACTTCAGCTCATTATCAAAAAGTGATTAAAATTATCTCTCTGGCAATCACATATTTTTGACCAGTTCTGAGTTTTAGCCCATTAAGTCCCAAATTATTCTGAGATTTTTTTATTGTTTCAGCTCTTGGAATTTTCAATTCGTGCAAAACAAGGAGAAATGGGTGCATATGTGTTCACACAGACAGAGGCACACTGAAATATTGATTGCCTCTTTCTCCCCAGATCCTATTGTTTAATTTAGAACTTTAGCTCCTCCTTCTATTTCATCTATTTTTATGAAGAATATGCAATAATTATTAAACATGTAGTAGTATCAATAATATTAATGATAAACAGAAAAAAACCCTGCATACATATATCTTAAATGAAGTTTTTAAGATATTGGTGAATACTTGATCTTTTTGACTTAAAGTTTCCACTCTAAATTGTGAAAGTGAGAAAAAAAATTGCAAGAATGAAAAAAAACACCCTAACACCAGAACTACTATATACTAAGGAGAAAGAGGAGCATATACCTGGTACAAGCAGCCTTAGTCAAACTCAGGCAGTCGTAGTTTTTTTTAAAAAAAACATGGGAATCTCCACAGGTTGAGATGCAGGCTGCTAATGAGGCATGTATAACCAGATGTGCTCTAAGCAGCTTCGTGGCGGAGCTCCAAAAAGCCTGACATGCGAAGACTTTCAGCCTTTGAAATAAACTATTACAGAAAGATCCTTGCAGTTAATTGGTAAAACTGTGTCAGGAGGGAGACAATCAAGAGAAGGATAAGCTCAGGTGGTAGTCCTTTATGTACCAGGAATAAGGAAGCTTCAGCTGTTTGGACACATTTGCCAGATGAGCAATAGCTGCTTCCTAAAGACTGTGCTCTTTGGCATGGCAGAGGAAGGGCCAGTGATGCAGACATGTCTGGGAGATAGATGAGAATGATGTGGCAGATATAACAAAGACTCTGGATAGAAAGGGGTTTTGGGGGAGAGAGAGAGACACAGCACACAGCTTGTTTCCATGGTTGTTAGTTTGAAAGTGATAGGGAAGCAGGGCTAAAGAAAAAGATTATGCATATTTGCAGTTTTGTTACTTTTTCTTACTGATTTTGGAAAGCAAGCACAGCTACAGGAATAAATAGTGAAATTAATAGATTACGTTCAAGTTCAGTTATCATTAAGTAATTTTCACCAGCAAAATCCCTCTGTTGACAACACCAGTCAGAAAGAACCTGATACAGGTTGAATAGATTAAGATTGGCAGTTAGAACACCTATATAAAGACTAAAATGCAAAGCCACTGTATTTCATACAGTTCTGAATCTGATTTGATAAATCTTTAGAAGGAGTAAATATGGGAACTCACAACATCATTTTTACTGCAACATTTTCAAAGCTAGAATCACATCTGAACTATTTGGCAGACAAAAAGTGCTGAACTCTCTTCTGAGTGACTGAATACTGCTCGGGAGCAATGTTTCCTTTTATTTCAGACTGACCACCAGGCACACTTGAATACCTTGTTTTCAAGCCACCACTACAAAAGAGGACAAAGGGAGAAGAAAAGAAGGCAAGGCTTTCTGCCATGCATTCACAGCACAAGCAGATTTCCCTATAACTTTCATGAGATGAGAGAGGGGTCCTGTAACATGGCCTTATTGAATGGCCCAGATGGGATGTGATTCCATTGCTTTCAGCAGCAGCACCATCAGCATTCGTCTGAATTGCTTTTACTCAACATACCATTCTGTTTCACTACAGAGAATCACAATCAGCAGTGCAAGGAACTGCTTGTTATCTTCAAGAGGCATTGGTAAAAGCTGGAAGATGGAGCTTGTTTTATCATTTATACATTTGTTCAGTTACACAATGCTGATCAGACAGAATTTGATGAAAGACAAAGCAGGCTTCAGTCAACCTCTCTTCAGTGTTTTATGAATAGCAGAAATATCTGTTAAGGATTTCCTGGAGCTGGACCACGTGGAAAAGAAGGAAAAAAATTGATGGTTCCTGGTCAAGACCCTGTCTAATTGAAACATGAAATTCTGTGTCTTAACAGACTTCTCTGTATATTGTTAGCTAGATTTTGGAATAATGACAGACACCAAATTCCTTGGGGGTGGAGTGGGGTGGGGGGGGTGGGAAGTGGGATAAGAACAAAGTCCCCCAAAAAACATAAGAGTATTATATTTCTATGCCTTTCCTCAGATTACCTTTTAGAGCATTTCCGTATCACAGAGCTACCTATCTACTTATTCCTTCTTTTCTTTTTTTTCCCCTTCTCTGCTTTAGACAAGTATTCCTTTTCTCCTTTTTCTGTATTTGTATAACTTAAATTGAACTATTTCTTTTTCCCAGGAAAACCACTGAAAAAGAAGGTAAGCTGCCTAAAACTTCAAACCAACTCTGCCTTTACAAGCTGTCATCAACTATTCACAACTTGGCTCTCAACATGGTAGAAACTGTTCTTTTTCTACAATTTAGGTTTATGCACACTGTCTCCCAGTAAAGAAGCAGGATCATTTCAGCCTGAAACTGTGTTTCTGGCTTTAAATGTCTTTCCCTCTGGAGATGGGTTACTCCATGGGCTTTCAGTCATAATTCCTGGAATGATTTGGTGAATATTTCAGAATTATTTCATTATTTATAGATATTCACAAGAAGCTGGCAGGAAAAAATCTTAAAAAAATTATTTGTGAGGGAAGCCTAGTGTGTTCCTCTTCAGATTTCAAACAAAGACATCCAATTTCCAGTGACAGGATAAATAGAAGGAGCTGCTGAACATACCTATTTGGTACTTATTTAAAGTCTGGCAACATAGAATAGATAGACATAGACTAGAATAGTTATAGTTCAGTTGGAATGGGCCTACAATGATCATCTAGTCCGACATAATTATAACGTCTATGTAGTCCAAACATCTTCTACTCCAAAGAGGAACAGCACAATTGTATTTCCCTTCCTAAAAAAAAAAAAAAAAAAAAAAAAAAAAGAAAAAAGAAAAGAAAGCATGGTCCAGGGCAAATGGAACCAGCAATTAAAAACAGTCTCATTTCCACCACTAATTGACCCCCAGTAAACCAACATCTGGGTTAGTCACTCTTTTCCTGCTGCTGTCCGTTCCCTTGCCTGTTGTGCTGGTTTCAGCTGGGATAAAGTTAATTTTTTCATAGTAGCTAGTAAGGAACTATGTTTTGGATTTGTGCTGAAAAAAGTTTTAATAATACAGGGATGTTTTCAGTACTGTTGAGCAGTGCTTGCACAGTCAAGACCTTTTCTGCCTCTCACCCTACCCCGACAGTGAGCGGGAGACATTTGGCGTGATAGCGTTTGTCTTCCTAAGTAATCATTACATGTGATGGAGCCCTGATTTTCTGGAGATTGCTGAACACCTGCCTGCTGATGTGAAATAGTGAATAAATTCCTTGTTTTGCTTTGCTTGCATATGTGTCTTTTGCTTTACCTATTACCCTGTCTTTATCTCAGACCACAAGTTTTGTTATTTTTCCTCTTCTGATTCTCTGCCCCATCCCACAAGTGAGCAGCTAGGTGGTCCTTACTTGACAGCTGAGGTTAAACCATGACACTTATGTAGATCCTAATGTGTGGACGGTCTTTGCATCCAGCACTGTCTATTCCATTTTGGATGAAAACCAAAGTTTAGTATTAAATACCATTACAAGCCCAAAACCTGGCACGCCTGCATTGTTGTCTTTTACTCTGTTTTCTCATAATGATGTGTCAGTGACATCCTGTGGACTTTTCTCTCCTGAGAAAAGGTCACATCTAGGGGCTTGCTATTCTCAGTGCTAGGGTAAATATCATTTGTACAATGCTATTTTTGGAAGTGATTTCTGGCTCTGTGTTTGAAAATAGAGGATTCTATTGGACAAGTGATTTAACCATTCTGTACCTCAGTATCCATATATATGAGAAAGTGCTATAATCTCAAAATTAATGAGAAATGTGCCTCAGCCCTCATATGCAGAGCTTATCCTTAAATCAGAGTCTATTTCCCAAGGCACAGCCTGAAGACCCTATGAGTACGTTAGCTACAACACTTATAAATTACAAAACCAGATATAACTAACATGACCCCACAGGGGAAAAATAATCATCTAACCAGCCACTGAACCATAGATAATGCAGGGGTTTCTGCTCCTCTCATTTGTAACTGCACCAGCAGTCATTATACTGTTGCATACAGAGCATCATGTTTCCTCTCTGCTCCTAGGGCAAGAGTCAGATTTTTCTCAGTATGTTGTCAGGTTTGCAGAAGCAGTGTTACCCAAGCTGCCAGCCTCAAGGACAAGAAGTTAAACAAGAGCATAAATGTCACTCTACAGGGAGCCTGTATGCTTTCCAAGCTAGAATTTAAACTGAAAGGCTGTAGGAAGCAGACCCCCATCAAGGCCAAATATTAAAATATAATCACTTCCATACGTGCTCTGTGTATAATATTGCAGTAGTAGCTTGGCATGAAGTTACCTCTCAAATGAGATTTCTCAATTAGCGAAATCGCTTTTCCTGGCAAGCCAAGCATTACTGTGTTCTTTCAGAAGCTTCTCTCTTAGTGTGGGCAAAATGATACATTATCAAAGTAAATTCCTTATTCATTAAATCCAAATTGAAAATCCCCTCCTAATGCAGCTTTTCAGAGCTCTATATGACAGAGACCATGCAATAGAAATATGCCATCTCAGAACTGTGCAGCACAAGCAGCCTATAAACAAGACTGAAAACCTTCACAGACACTAACACTTATCTTACACCAAAATAAAGAAGTCGTGCCTCTGTGAGATGTGTTAATTTTTATTCACCATTAATGAGCTTTTCCCATTTTGAAAGTGAGTTTCAAGTGAGTTTCTCCCTCACCTCCCTTGCCTTTACTTCTAGTCCCCAAGAGCTGGAATACACAAGTGTTTTCAGGTGCTCTAAAGGGCTCCCATAAAGATCAGCTCCTGTTAGCTGGTAAGGATTTGCATCACCTTTTCATGAAAGGGGTCTCTTTGCTCACCCTTCATTTCCATTTTCTTACTTGCTTCCTCCTAATGAAGTCTTCTCTGTGTTCAATGCCAGCCCATGTGCAGCCTCGGAATTCCTCTCACACATATCTCTCTCTGCTCCCTTAATTCCTCCCAGCATATTCTTTTTGGAGACTTCTCCTCATGAATATTTCAGCAGACATTTTTGTCTGAGTTAGTGTGATGCATTAGTTGAACTATTCCATTTTCATTAGTTTATTGTTTACCGTGCCCTTCTTTTCCATAATTTCAAATGAAATCTTTGCCTTCTCCTCCCCTCCTTGCACATTACATTCATAACACAAGAGAGTGGAGACCAGAGAGATGGTCACATTAATGTCTTTTGATGCTGTTTTCCATTTTACCAGGAAAATCCCCACAACACAAGAAAACAATCTGATTTTACCCATGTATTATTTAAAACTAGAAGTGTTCTGTTGCAAAATAATGTGGAATGGAAATGTGTAAGTGGGTCCTCATAGACTCCTAGGGCAAAGCTGACTAAGCTTCAGCAAATGGAATAGAAAACACTAAAGCTGTTTTGCTGCTGGCCCCTGTGGATAACAGCAGGCCCCCTGTGGAAATCCACTGGATTGATACAGGAGTTACTCTACACAGCAGAAGCTTCAATTGTGCATCCTACTGCTTGTGGAAGTGTTGAGTTTATGGACAGGGAACTCTCCTTCCTTGTTTCCTTGGGCATTTGCTCATCCAGTTCAGCATCTGTCACTGTGCTTTCCTGCTTGATACAATTCTAATTTTCCCCACTTAATTCGGAAAATCTAACAGCTGCAATTCAGGAAGCAGGCTTAAGGAAGCATCTAAACTAAGCAGAACAGTGAGCAGGCATTCATTTTAGTCTGACCCCCCCTCAACAAACACATTTTCTGCTTTTCTTTCTCTAGCTGGGGGGGGGGGGGGGGGGGAGCGGCACAATAGAAGGCAGAAGCATCCCCATTTCCACAACGATTTGCTTTTTTTGTTTTTTTTTTTTTGTTCCAGTGATAAATCTTCCAGGAGATGAAGAATTTTATTGATGCATTTGAAAGTAGCTGCTGCTGATCTGCTTTTGCAAAAAAAGGACATTCTCTACCTTCAGATTGCAGAAGTTAATAAGAAATGTGGTTATATAACCTCAAAGCTGTATTTGCCCTAGTTCTAATCTGAAATACCCTCAGCCAAAATGCCCATGGCTTCTTAATTGGCATTTACATATGGTCACCACACTGCTTGTGAAGGCAAAAGGTCAGGGATATTTCTATTAGAGTCAACTGTTGAACTCAACTGTTCTGATCCCAGAAGGTTCCTGAGGAACAAGAGTGTCAATAACTTAATGGGGCCTGAATACCAGTGTCCTGCTGTGTGTGCTGGGTGGAGGTGTGGAGTGTGTGTAAGAGTGGGCAGCAAGAAAGTAAAGTGATGACTCTGTGGGTCAAGAACCGATACACTTCTCAGTTCAGTGCTAGAATGATGTCACCTTCTTCCTCAACTTATCGGAAAGGAGATGTTCAGTATTTACTGCTGTGCAAGTGGCAAAAAGGCCAAACAAAGTTGTGTTCTCTGTTTCAGAGCCAGCTTTCATTAGACAAACAAGAAGAAAATAAAAAGATTTCTAAAATTTATTAATTTGTTGTTGCTGACATAAAATGGAGGTATTCTCTTGAACTCTTGAAAGAAAGCTTAACAGGACCTTCCTTGGGTTTTGTTTTTTTTTTTTTTTTTAGTACGGGCAGGAGGAAAAGAATGTAATCCAAAGCCCAAGCATATGTCAACTATACCTTTCTGTGTCTTTGTAAACATTAAATCCTAACATCTTGAACAGGTATTCCTTGTATGTATTCTATAGTTGGAGCACTGGAACAGAAAACTGAAGTTGCTTGACCATGGTGAGATATTACTGGTATCAGTAATGGAACCTGCACTTCCCAGCACTCTGTCCCTTTCCTCCCAACTTCCAAGTCACATACAGCCCCAGGAGGAGCAACCACACTGCCAACAGCAACAAAGCTGCAGAAATCCCACAATGACCTGCCACAGGAAAGGCAAAGGGTCTTCTTTGACATGCATTAATAAGTCTGTTACATTACGTGGGTTGTCCAGATGGCTTGTCAGCAGCACTTTGCCTCATCTCCTTTGCAATTAGAAATCCTGAGAGCGGGTAAGTCTGACAGACCACAGATATTTCACAGGAATCAGTAAAATTTATCTTCAGGAAGCTCAGTTTGTTTTTGTGTTCAGAGACCTCTCAGGTGAAATCACTGTTTTTGAAGGATTTGTAGTAAACAGTTACAAGATTTAATACTTAAATATACAAAATTTTTCATCATTGACAGAGGCAAAACAACTTCCTCAGTTGCATATTGCATAAACAGAAAGTTAAATAGTAAGACTTGCATCCTAACCAGAAAGGTTCAGTTCCATGAGTTCTCTATGCCCACTCAGGTGCTGTCACTGTGCCTGTTTGAACACCAGCTCTGCTCTACCTTTTCCCAGCAGAAATAAAAGCAGTCACCAAAAACAGGTGATCCAAGGACAAGAGGGTCTTATGAAGTCCTTCCCCTCCTACAGAGTGTACTAAAGTCAATGAAGGTTTTCTGGAGCAGGATGAATTGAGTCCTACTTATTAAAACAACTCCACTGTGCCTGAATAGCAATTTTACTTTTGGTTTTTTTTTTTCCCTTGGGTCAAGGAGAGGAATGAAAATGACCTTTCAGCCTAAAGACCTGAACCTGTTCTTCGCAAGATGATGTACCCTGTTCCAATGACAGAAGGAATTAGACATGCAGGGTTGTGAATCCCAGCTACTATGCTCAACATCTCAGTATCTAAGACCTAGAAAGGGCAGGTCCTAAGCCAGACTCATCTATAGTGCTTCTGATTGGATAGTTTAGGTGATATCTACTCATCCTGCAACTCCACACATTTCAGGGGGTTTGGCATCCTATTTTTAGCTGCCCAACTTTACAGGTATCAAATATGAATCCCAGCTACATATTCTATTAGATAACAAGATGAACAAGGAAGAATGCCAGCGTTCAGCAGTAGTCTTTTTGCTTATATGAACTTTGATAATTTTGGAAAACTTAAAAGGCAAATATTAACTTTTTAACTAAGAAAAATAATTTAAAAAGACACTGAATAAAATTTGGACTTGAACATTGTAATGTTTTCAATAACCACTACTTTTAGTTTATCAGCCTGTTTTTTTTTTTAATACAGGGGGTGGGGTGTGTGGCGCGGAATGAAGAGAAATAGTACTATGATTCAGAATGTGGAAAAATTAAATTGTTAGCTTGGCTTCAGCCAAGTCACTTAGTTTCCTATATTAAAAATATGGCTGGTTCTGTTTTTCTGCTTCCATTTTCTCCATTTAGACTGAGTTTACAGGAAAGAAACTATTTCTCAGCCTTCGCATGGACCATACCAAGTTCAATGAAGTCTTCTAGTTTGGGATTTCATTATTAGTATTTTAAGGGAAAGAATGATCTAGGTGCTAGTAAAGACCTCAGGACAAATGAAAGTTGTTTCAAAACATATGCTGTTGTTTTGCTGCAGAGTCTTCGAAAAATGTGTGGTTTTAGAGGAATTGTTTAACCTCAGCGACAGAAAGACTGCACTGCTCAAAAGGGTTGTGTATCAAATGATTTTCATTTTGCCTTCACCCAGAAGTGGACCAGGATTTAAATAGCTGATAAGACTTCAAAGGAACTGCACTAAAAACTGTTGAACTCAAGGAAAACTTAAGATATTTTCCCTGCAGATTAAACTGAAGTATCTTCCTCCCAGCCATAAAGATGTTGGATATACACCTCAGTCAGTTCTTAGCACTAAAACTGAAACAGTGGAATCCAAATGACGTCCAGTTGACTGTAGTTAAATAATAACAGCAGCAATTCCAGCTCAGAACCTTTTCTGTATACAAGGGAAACATCAGGTCTACACTGCATAACCGAGCTGCTTTCTCTGGTATTTCTGCTTACTTTGTACAAGGGCCCCTCTACCTCTTTGTAGCTTTAAACATGCATCAAGGTGCTCTAAGGCCCTTCCTCTATCACACAGAGCTTCACCCTGCTTCCTCAGCAGCTAAGCCACAGGAAAGAGAAGGTTTGGGACTGACAACAGCTTCTGCTTTTTGTACTCTTTGAAAGCGGGTCCCAAATGGTCTCGCTCCAAACTACAAAAGATAAGGGGTTGATTGTTAAGCCTCTTGCCTCCAATGCTGCAACAAACTACTTCAGGCTCTCTCCAAAGTGCACCACAGCAGAATAAGTATTTTCTTTATCTTTCTCTCATTGTTTTAAGGATTACAGCTAAGCTTCAAGATTCTAGATTTCCAAGTAAACGACTGAAGTTTCGCAATGCTTTGTCAGGAAATAGGCTTAGGCAGTTGGCCCTAGAAAGGACTGTCAGTCTAAGGCTGTGGTAGTCATTTTATATTAGGTCTTAATTGCACTGCCCTCATGTTTGTGTAATTTCCAACAGCACAATAAGCAAGGCACTAATGCCAGTCACGTGTGATAAACTGTGTCACCCTCCCTTCTGAGGACAACTTACCTCCTACTCGCTGGTGGGGTGGGCTGAGTTGCAGAAAAGGCCTTGACACTGTGTAAGCACTGCTCAGCAATAGCTGAAATCTCTGCGTTATCAACAAGGTTTTGATAACAAACCCCAAAGCACCCTATAAGCTACTATGAAGAAATTTAACCCTATCCCAGCTAAAACCAGTATATCCAGTAACTGTGAAGTGTGATGGAGCCCTGCTTCTCTGGAGATGGCTGAACATCTGCCTGCCAATGGGAAATGGTGAATGAATTCCTTGTTTTGCTTGTGTGTGTGGCTTTTGCTTTACCTATTATCCAGTCTTTATCTCAGTCCATAAGTTTTGTCACTTTTCTGATTCTCTCCCCCATCCCACTGCAGGGAAGTGAGTGAGCAGCTGGGTGCTTTAGTTTGTGGCTTGTGGCTGGGGGTAAACCACAACACCCCACACAAGACACCCCACACAGTGCCTTGCAGAAGACTGTATGACAGCATTGCCTACTCTAGCAGGCTACACTCAAGATCAGTGTTGAGCAGTGTCTCTGTCCTTCATGTGCTCACCATATAATCACACCTCTAGTTCCACATAAACTCCATTTCACAGTCCCAAGATAGTCTGGTCTTCCACAAAAAAATAGATTTCTCTTTAGAGCAGAAAGAAGACAAAGCTGGTTCTCATGAATAGCATGTTTCTGTTACAAGTTGGGAAGCAAAAGTCAAGAGAATTGCTCGCTTCTAAACTTCTGGGAATAAGTGCAAGTCTTTCTATTTTTTGCATGTTATCTATTCCCTTGCCTTCCTCTCCTTACAGAACCCCTGCTAACAAATACAAGGTTAATTAACTGCACATGCTGCCTTACTTATGGTAAAAGATACAGAATTCTCTACCTGGAATCCCATTGGTAGAGAACAGAAGAGGAAGCCTAGTTCATCTCTCAGAAGACACAGATCTGCTGAAAAAAAGATCTTAACAGTCTTTAAGAAGAAGTTTTTTACATTGCCTGTAGAGTGAGATTGGTGTAACAATCAAACTAAACCACTCGGCAGTTTATGTTAGCGTTCAAGTCAGCAACAATGGAACTTATGTTGCTAAATGTGAAACTGAATGCAGAAACACTAAACTAGAAGGTGTACTAAAACCCCCATTAATTTTGCCTTCAAAAGGCTAAAAGTTACAAAGCCAGAGACTATATCTTTGCCATCTGCATCACAGAATCATCAGAGTTGGAAGTTTATCATCTAGCTCTAACCCCTGCTCAAAGCAATGTCATCTAGAGTGCAACTACTCAGTCAGGTTTTTAATATTCCCAGGGATGGAGACTGCTTAACCATTCTCGGCAGCCTGTTCCAGTGTCTGACCACTGTAAAAAAAGTTTTCTTTGTAAAAATGTTTTTTCTTGTATTTCAATCTGAACCTGTTGCCTCTTGTCCTTTGACTGGGTACTGCTAAAAAGTGTCTGGCTTTGTCATCTTTACCACCACCATCAGGTATTTAATCAGTGCATATAATTCGCCCTGAACCTTTCCTTCTCCAGGCTAAACAGTCTCAGCTCTCAGCCTCTCCTCATACATCAGATGACCCAAGCCCTTAGTAATCCTTGTGGTACTTTCCTGGGTTCATCCCAGTACATCTGTCTCTCTTGTGCTGCGGAGTACAGAACTGGACCTAGCACTCCAGATGTATCTCACCAATGCTGAGCAGAGGGGAAAGATCACTGCCCTCAGCCTGCTGGTAAGCTTTTTCTAATGCTTCTTTGGAGGCTGTTGGCCGCCTTTGCTGTGAGGGCACATTGCTGGCTCATGGCCAACACCAGAACCCCGCCAATTCTTTTCTGCCAAGCTGCTTTCCAGTCCAGCTGAAATACTAGGATCGCCACAAAACTATTCATTTTCCTTGTACGTCCTTTTCTTCTCCTCTCTTTTGTAAATAGGTTGGTTTTTTAAAATATCCACTCTGAAATAAGCAGCTGACCTTCCTCTCACCAGCCTTTGCACGGTCATGTGTCATTCCTAGTCAATCACTAATCAGTGCCAGAATGTGTAACAGAGTTCATTGTTTAGGTATCCATGATCTCAAACTATTAATCATGAATTTTGTTTTTATATACTTTTGAGAAGACTGACGGCTCATTGCCAAATCCCCACCTTAATAAAAAAACTGTTCACGTACCACTGTGCACAGTGGAGTTATATTATGTGTACATATATCACACACGTACCTTGCCTTTTTTCCTTTGCTGTACTATGAAAACTCCAGTACATATTTTAGTATGGGTGCTTTCTCACAAGTCTTTATAGCAAAAACTTCCATCTGTAAAAGCTTTGGTACAGAATAGAAAGAAAATCCCTGAAACATAAAAAAAAAATATCCCATTCTCAGCTGAAAACAAGCTTCTCCATCTTGTGTATTCTTTTGGCTGCTCTAGAGTCATTCATGATCATGGCATATGATTCAAACTATTATCTCTTTGTTACCTTTGGAATAATTTGATTAACATCCATTCTGCACTGATCTGGCATCTCTTGGCTACGGTTTCCATGATATCACCTACACCTTCCAGGGGTAAAAATAAAAGCCACCCCACACTTCTATTAGTCTTTGCAATTTTTGAAAAAAATCTTTATAACTATAAAAGCACCTCAGTTTTGTAGAAATGTATGTGTAGGGCGTTGAGTGCTGCACTAACATCAGCCTGGAATTTGATTAATAATACAAAAAAGGTGGGTTTCTTCACCATGGAGCAGTGTACCCCATAAATAAACCAAGGCTACATTATCATATTCACTATAGTCTGAAAAAATATTGTATTGAGACACTAGTAGCAGAGATGAAAAACAAGACATCAGAAATTCCATTCTAGTGCAGGTGGCAGAATTATTTACTGCCACTGGGTCATTTACTCCTAGGTTCCTTAAATTCATGCTGAGGAAATACACCTTTCTGGCTTTGACACTGAAAAGAAAATTATTCCAAAGGAAATATAAATTGATACATGGTTTGGGGATAGGTAGACTTTTTACCCACTGGTCAAATGCAGTGCAAAAAGGATATGGTGAGACAATTTGACAAAACAAAACTTTTATCTTCTCCATCTTTATCTAAACCATTTCATCTGTTATTTCTTTTAAGATGTTGAATAATTTAACAAAGAAATTAAATACACGGTTAAACTCCTTATGTGCAGTAAAACTTCATTTCCATTTAAGTCTGACAAGTACCGATTTATTTTTCTCAACACTTACAGTCTGTCTCTGTACTTGGTTCAGAATGATTCTCCTTTCTTTCTACTTATTGCTTTTAGTAAAGTTCCCCATATTTTACATGGGACACTTGATATAAAAGACACCGTGGTGGATTTGTACTGCAGGAAAAGGAGGTTAGGGAATTAATGGAACCTTCAATTCTTTTCAATAGATCCCTACATTTGTGTAGAAACACAAAACCAAGCAAAAGTGCTTTGCAAGTTGTTCTTAAGCCAGGGAAGCATATGTTACTGCTAAGTACAAAATGTATATCACAAACATTAGTTTATAGGGTACCAACAACTTGAAATCAGCCCTTCAGAATTTAGCTCACAAGGTAACTTTCCACACAGCAAATTAGTCTACAAATTTGCCTTACAAAAACATAGAGAAGGAGGGTCTTCTGGATGATAGTCAGGTGCTTCTATATTTGCAATATAGACATTTTGCTAATTTATGTTGCCTGTAATTCATATAGAAGTTGGAGATCAGGCAGATAAAAAGTAATTTACAAGACAAGGGTACTCTGAAAAGTTTTTCTATGAGAATTACCTATGCACAATTACCAGATGCACTACAGCAAAAATAGTCACCTGCTTTTAATAATTATAGAAGTCTACAGAAGGAATGTTGGAACACCTTCCTGGCACTGAAAGAGGCAAACAAGGTACCAGGGCAGTGACATCAGCCCTTGCTTTCGCTGGCATCCTAGCTCAGAATTTAAGGCTCATCCTTATTTCTTGTGCTTCACAACCTGGGGAAATCCAACTAACTCAAAACTAAGAACTATATTTTGCCAAATCACTGTTTTCTTTCTATCCTATCAACATAATCTGCATGTGGCTTCCTGAGGCATCTGAAACCGCAAAATATAATCCAGAGATACAGAGCGGAGCTGAGGAATAAAGGCACAGTGAGGAGGATAATAACACTGGATTTTTGGCATTAAAAAAAAGATATGAAAAATGATAGGTCAACTGCAGGGAAGAATGAGACTAAAAGGTGAAGAATTAGGAGGAGATTAGTGGCAAAGGTTGTATAAAGGCATCTTTATTGATATCTGAAGTGAAAACTGAAAGTGAGAAGAATAGCAAATGACACCTATCTAATTAAGGTACTGGACTTCTGCATTAAAAATTACCCACTTGTACCTGAAGTTCAGTGTCCAAATTGCAATTTTGGCAGGGAGAGGGCAGAATCTGTCAAAATCTTGGCTGGTTCATACTCAAAGAAGAATTGTAGCAAGGACTAAAATAAACCTGCTCTCAGAGGTTACATTTTCTACCACTGAAATAATGTGATCTGCCGAAAACAACACTGTTTTAATTTCTTAATGTAACTAACTTTATCTAGAATAAATTTTACAATGGAAAATAGACTTTTTAAAAATTTTTGATTTTTAGGAAAAAGTCAAAACCTTTTGAAGTCCCAAATATTTAAAGATCTTTAGCATAACAAAGTTAATATGCTTTATCATTCTATGGAAAATTCTTCAGGTTAGCAACTCTTCCTAAGCTACCTTCAAACTGTAAAGCATTTGTGTCTGCATCTACTATTAATAAGAAAACAATTATATAGCTATACATCTAAAAGATTATTAAAAACATTCATACTTCAGACAGTTGGGTCCTCCCTCTGAAAAGCAGCTCTCCATAGGGAATTACCAATTAGAGGGTGGTACCCACAGGAGATGCTAATAAGACCATTAATATTTCATATTTTAATGAGTGATCTATAGACAACTTTAAAATAACTAAAAAAATTTGTGAAGCATAAAGAATGATGAAACGTTAAATAATCATGATGGAAAGTCTGTCACAATGTGCGATCTAAATCTCCTGGTGACCATTGCATGGTCCCTTGCAGGTCGGGTGTGAGCCCAGTCCTGTACACTCTGTCTTTCATTAGTCTTCTGTAATTTGTGCTTGGCATATGCTAATGCAACTGAATTTATATAACATAACCTCAGCCAGAACCAGCAGTAGCTTGTCAATATCTATATGCATACACAACCTTTGTTTTATAGTTCCAGTCTGTTAAAAGGGATACAAACTTGAAGCAACCCTTTTAAAAATATACTGCAGCTACACAAAAGACAGTTGTGGAGGAGAGGGAGTCCTACAAGGATCTGAACCATGCAGCACAGCAGAAGTCTCAGCTCAGTCCCACAGTCAGGGTGCCAAGGTTTTAGAATTTGCAAACAGAAAAAGAGATAGCAAATTGGAGTAGGGAGGCAATTTTATGGCTGTCTGCAATGTTAGTTGGGTGGGGTTAATGTGGCAAGGTTTTGGCAGCAAAGAGGCTGCCAGGATGGCTTCTGTGTGAAGACGCCAGGGGAGTGGTGAAATCTGTGTCTTTCTATATCTGTACATAGGCTGGGTGCTTTTCTGTGCTTTAGTCATATCTACCATATATGTTAGTCAAACCAAAGCTATTGGGCCCAATATGAATTTTAAAGGCTCGTGATACAGAGATTAGTTTGGATGATACAATAAAATTGAAGATCAGAAGGGACTAATCTACTGTGCTTCAGCTTTTCTTAATATAAAGCAGGACAGAAGAGCTTAGAAACTTTTCAAATCCCTGTGAAAAAGCTTCTGCAAAATGTTCCTCATTGGTGAGATGGAGAAAATGCACAGCACTTTTAAGAGACCTATTTCTCTCTTTACAAGCTAGTTTCTGTCCTCTGAGGAACAGCCCTGGTTCATAATGGAGCCTGTGAAAATGCCAGGGGTTATTGCTGCTGCTCGGTGCACGGCAAGTATCAAAGGATCCTGCAGAAGGATTTGCATATTATTTCTCTAAGGATGGTACAAGCTAACAGAAGGACAGGCTGAGCTTCAGGGACTCCCAGCTCTAGGAGTATGTAGATGTTGAAGGAACAGAGTTGTATTGGTGGGTGGATTGGGTCTGGCTGAGCCCCACCGCAGCCCCCCCAGGGCTGTGCTCGTATTGGCAGCTGGAAAGGTGGTGATAACACACCAGGGTCTTGGCTCCTGTGTTCACAGTATCACGGCTGTCTGTAAACCCTTCCCCCTCACCAGCAGCCTGGGGGTGGGCAAGATCTCGGGAGGGGACACAGCCGGGACAGCTGACCCAAACTGACCAAAGGGATGTTCCATACCACATGGCATCTGTGCAGCTATAACAGCTAAGAGAAAGGAAGAGGAAGGGAGGACATTCATTATTTACGTTTGTCTTTGGAAGCAACCACTACACATATTGAAGCCCTGCTTCCTGGGAAGTGGCTGAACATCGCCTGTTGATGGGAAGTAGAGAATAACGTCTTTTGTTTTCCTTTGCTTCTGCACACACTACTTTTGCTATTGCTTCATTAAACTGCCTTTATCTTGACCCACAAGTTGTGTTTTTCCCTGATCTCATTTTCTCCCCCTCCCACACCTCGTTCTGCTGAGGAGGGGAGTGATAGAGCTTAGCTTGGTGGGCATCTGGCATACAGCCCAGGTCAACCCACCACAGTGGAGAAGAGGCTCCTAAGTACAGCTAAGACTAAAGGTTGCTTTACATATCAGGTGGGTGAAGTATCTCAGTTTGCCCCAAGATCTGTGTGGTAAGCACATCTTTTTCCATCAGTTTTACTCAGTGACCTAAGCACCAAGTTTGAAATACCAGCAGCATCCATGACAGGAGTATTAACACGTATGAGTTGAATATTTTGCTAAATTTAAGAGCCGTTTGTGGGCCTGGTAGTATAGCTAGAGATTATAACCAAAGATGAAGCTCTGATTGTAGATTAACATGGAGGTTGTGCAGGAACTTGGGCACAGACATGAAAGACAAGAGAAACAGCTCTGTTAAAAGGAAGGCAGTGGCAGCCTGATGGCAAACCCCTCCTGCAAGGACCATCCTCCTTACTCATGCTGTAAATCTGGGATTCACCAGACTTTCACAGTGCAGGCCTGTGATTTAATGGTGCTAATAGCAGCATCTCTGCAAATTATTCCTTCTTGTCTGAGTTCACAGAGGTGGTGCAGGTTGTCCTGGCCAGCACCATCTATATGGTGCACCATGTCTTCTCAATATGTTAAACACTATATAGCTATATAGATACAAATACACTTTACTTACCATAACACCACTAAACACATTAAGCTATCAGTAATGTAGTTCAGAAATTACCCACCTAGGTAGATTTCATCTATAACAATATTTTCATTTGTGGCCTCTAATAACAATTCTGCCTTTAAATTGCATATAAAAAGGTGTTGCCCATGAAAATTAAATTCTCACGATGAGCCTGCAAAAGAACAGAATCTAATTTTGCAAGGTATCATCCTTTTGCTTCATTTCTCAAGAGTGAAATTTAAAGCAGAACATTGGCATGCATTGTTTTATCTAATGTTTATGTTAGTGCAGCACCATTAGAAAAAAAGTTCTATACTGTAACATACAGGGAACATGATAATAAGCACATACAATAAGTCTTTCCTGTTTTCCCCGTATCACATAAGTTATAAATAAACACACAATTCTTGCTGTTGAAGGAGGCTTTTGAAAGAGAGTTTTCTGATGTATTGAAACCCAGAAAACCACCAGATTTACAAGAATTGATGCAGACTTCTTGCTTGCTGTTTAACCCAATGAATAGGTTTTCAAGGTTAAATACAAATATCACATGCAGAAATTTCTTAAAGAAATTACTGCTAAAGTTAGTGCGAGTCTCTGCAAACAGGGTATGTATTATAATGTAAAATTATTGGGATTGTACTTTTTCCAAAGACTGCACAATAGAAAAACATTAAAAATGACATTAATATTTCCTCTGTCTCATAGAGTTTATAAGTGAGGGAGAATACAGGAAGGTAGAGACTCTCAATGGGAGAAAATTTGAATTTTACTGGGTTGAAAAGAACGAGAAATGTTGTACGAATTAAGCATAATATAATTCTACATCCTGAAAAGAAAAAATACTTATAATACACTTAAAGGTTAATTACCTTTTTAAGGATTAACAAGATCAAGACCTAATCAAGTAGCAGTAGTGGGAACTTCTACCAGATCAACAACAAGGAAAAAACAAATCATTAGTGAGGTTTCAAATCCAAGTGCAGCCCTGCCATTGCACTCTTTTCATAAGGCTAAAACCTTAGTTCCTGAACAATTAACTCCCACCAGAGGTCCAGAAGACTATTTCTCATGTAAATTATAAAAGGAAAAAGATTTCCAATACCATTTTTTCAGTTGTTAATTACACAATTTCAACACTAATATCTGAAATGTTTTAGGGCTTGAGATTATTTTGTTGCTGCTTTTCTTTCTACTTCTGTATTTTGAAAGGGCAGATGGTAACATTTCTTTCATTAAACAGTGTTAAACACACATTTTTTGCCCTTGCTAGGAAAAAAAGCAGCAAAACTAACTTTGCCCTTGCTAAATCAATTCCACTTCTGAAGAAATCAAAGAATGCTACCATGCCACTCAGGGAGATTTTTTTTTTTTCCTGAACACCCTCCCCACTTTTTTTTCATATGCAATTCAATAATTTGATCACCACATTACTGAACAATATTAACAAAGCCAGGTTCTCCATTATGTAATAAAACAGCCTTCAGTATAAGGCTTTTGCATACTGCTCACCAACTTTTTAACCTGTAATCTTGCAATCAATTTAGTGGTGAGCTATGATTTTAAACGCCAAAGTGTAAAAGCCACCCTGGTTTCATGAAAGGAGCAGCTAACATTGGCTGGTTAATCCCAGGTTGAAGTTTTGCAATGATATACTACAAACAGGGTTTAAACCACAACTGTACAGCTACATAAAATTAAGCACCCTCTCTAAATTGAACAGTTATTTTCCTGCTATGAAATAAATATAGAGAAACAATTTATTACAGAAAAAGAGAGAGGCAGTAAGAGATTGTGCCTTCTGATGTCCAATGCCAGTTATAACTGAAAACATCACAGAGAAGGAGAAACTAAATGTACCATTAATTCTGACATGGCAGTAAGAACGCATGGAAAAGGAGAACATCTTGGAAATTTGAGGGAAAGTGCAAATAGGTCTCTGTTTAAATCAGCTGTTACTTTCCGAGTGAGTCTTTCAAACTTTAAAAAAAACAAACCAAACCCAAACCTGACCACAAGAGAAAACACAAGCCTTGTTAAGTGAAGTTCACGCTCGCCCTCAAGTATTAGGTGTACAATAACTTTGCAGTTGCAGAGGCTGTGTGTGTTTATGTGTATCTGTTAGTCAGTCAATTTGTTTTTTCTTACTGAGAATCCAAACCTGTTGAGAAACCATGTTTACTGTTAACCCACCCTCATGTACATCTCTCTTGCTGGCCACACCCTGCCTTTTACAGTTTGTTCTGGCAAAAACTTGCATCTCCACAAGACTTCTGTTCTTCAAGAGATGTCTGGAAGTAGTATTAATTTCACTTGCTCAAAATTCCCCAAATCCCTTATACCTGAACATACACCAGAATATGCTCTGAGTGTATGAAATATGAGCCTTGGGATACACCATGATTCTCTGACCTGAAAACATTAGTTTGAAGACTTTTGCTGAACAGCAATGCAGAAATGATTCTTTAAGCAGCAGTACAGAAAGCTTTTTGCTGAAACTACCAACAGCAGACAGAAATTGGGTGTAGGAGAAGGCAGGAGAACTGCCAGTCAGTAGACATTGAAGTATTTAGCCTTTGGTCCCACAGTTGTAAAAAAGTGAGACTCTGAATGCTGCAGGGTATGGTAGAAAAGCTAGATTAGCACTGGTGAACCCCTGTCCTAAAAACCCTAAAAAACCTGACAATTGTGGTTCAAACACATGGTTACGTCAAGATACTGGGACTTTCCCACTGATTAGCACCAGCTCATGGGAAGAATGTAATAGATGAGAATGAAGGAATTATATGGTACTACCCATCTCTCTGCTTATTCATATGTGCTTGCAGGGAACAGAAGCACAAAACCCCCAAACTCCAACCATTTAACAAAATTGTACTACTGTGAAGAAATATCTCCCACATAGCTATTACTGCCCTGTTCTCCCAAGCTAACGTCCTATGTTCTTTTCTGGAACTGGATTTTCAGTTCAGGCTCATCAGCCATGGATGTGCAAGTATTGACTGCTAAAGGCATCTACAGGCAGTGGGGGTGTCCCAGAGTTTAGGATTTGGATCAGTAGCATTTGTTACTGGAGGATCCACACTAAACCCTATTTGAGTCATGTCTGTTTGGTTGTTAACAGTGTCTTGAGGAAAGGCATGGCAATCCAAAAAAAACCCCAGAGCTAAAAAACTTGATGGGGAAAAGCCATTACTTACCAGGAAAAGAAACTACTGGCTTAAGTAAAGGTTATTATTAAAATATAAATTATCTTGCATGAATCTCATTAAGGAAGATTATTGGTAAACTAACCAATATACCTACGCTCACAAATGTTGCGATCCACCCTGCAGGAAAATGACGGAATTTTTTTTCCCTTAAAATCCAATTTCATATTTGTTGCAAGCTTTATTTTGTAAAACAGAGTTCACAGATGTACTTTGCTAATAACTTCATTGAAACACACCTGAACAGAATAATTAACAGCCTCTCTGGTCTCTCTCAACTGGATTAGTAATCAGTGTTGATAAAAGATCTGCTCACATCAAAGAGATAACAGACTTTTCCCCCCAAGAGAATATCATTAATGCCCAGCAACTGTTCATGGGGTAAGCATTGTGAGGAATTATGTCCTTGAAATGTGTAAATGCACATCTGCTGTGGAAAATTTTTGTTATTGTTAAACAGTGCTAAATATTCCATAAAACACAAACAAAATATTGTTCTGCTTCTCTGTATTCTTCAAATAAGCAAGAGAAAAAATTCAAGCAAGCAGTAATCTATGTCCACTACGAACTAATCTTATCAGCCCTGTTGCCTTGATAGCTTGATTTCTATCTACATAGAAAACCAGACAAAATCATCAAGTTACTCATCGTTTACATGTCTGCAGAAAGGAGACTAGAGAACACTTGTATATCAAAGCCAGTTAGACAGCTGTCTGTAGCCCACAATCTGGTTCCCACCAATTTTAATAAAAAATAAAATGAAATACTACTGAAGATTACTAAGACATAAAAGGTCTGGTATTAAAAGTCACATTATATCGGAAGTTGGAATATTTTCCTCTGAAGGAGCCTTTTAAGTCTACATAACTGAAAATACAATAATTTTACCCATTTAACATTCCTACTATTAGACATCCCTCAGAAGGAGAAGCCAGAGGCTGCTTATTAGAGAACTACAGCCCGCAGATGACCTTAAGCTGTAAAAAAGAGTTTGCCTTCTGAAAACAAACAAGAAATTTAAACTTTGTGAAAATAACCTTGAAAACATAAAGCAATTCAAGCCTTTTTGCACTGCAATAGCTGCACTCTATTTTTGCATCAGCATTCAAAGACATGTCTGCATTTATGTCAAATGAATCAGGTAAATAAGATCCTTGTACACATGTTTATTTTTCAAACCTGTTAATATGATTTCAGCTTTTTGTCACCAACCATTTTCTGAGGAGGACAGAGGTGCTAATCAATAGTGACAGCTACACAACCTATACACTCCTGCTTATCAGAGCCATGGCAAAGGCTATACAGGGAATTCATTCTGTGCATTTGTCCAAGGCCACAGGAGGCCTCTGGCAGAGAAGCAACCTCATCAGCCTCCATGCAGACCCTATGCCTGCCCCCCAGCCCCAAGGGAAAGGAGGCAGCCAAGCTACTGCTGTGGCAGGTGAGCAGGAGGCTGGCTAACCAAATCTCTTCTTGCCAACAGTGTTTGGTAACTGAGGTGATGTCAGGAGAGAGCTAAAGAGTTCTAGTCTGTTAAACCAACCCCTTCACCACAAGCACCTGGAGAACCCCTGCCAGGCTACTTCACTTCTCCAGGCTTGCACAAAGCCTCTCCTCTGCTTCCCCTTCACCTGTGGCCAGAGGACCAGTTGTGCCCTGAGCATGACCAAACCAACCACTGCTTCTGCGAGGACCAAATACTGTGCAGTACAGGCATTTTTAGTAAAGGAGAAAGACTGAGCTTTCAGACATTCCTGTGGAATCACAGAGCCAATGCATTTGGGTTGAGGATAGAAAATACATTTTAAATTGGTGTATAAAAATAAAAGGAGGGAGTAATTTGAGCAGAAGAAAGAATTTTCTTTGTCTACTTTATTCAGAGAACAGCAGTGTGAATCAGTGATGGTGCTAAACAACTGAGAAAACCAGCATTTTATCCTGTTATTGCTATAGCAATACAAAGGACATGCAATTGTCACAAGATATGATGGCACCATTAAAACAGCACAGTAAGTACTGTTATAAAAAACTCTGAGTAAGTGCAAGGCCACGTGAGTCCCTCAGAGAATAGTTTCTTCATGTATGTTTTCATGTTTCAGGAGAGTTTTGTGTTTCAGACAAATCTATTTCCAACTCATTCTCTGTAATTATACCTGACATACTCTTATATTAGCAGTGATGGGTTTGCATCTGAAAACTTCCAGCCCACCTTCTTTACTCATTGAATCTTGCGCTGAAATCATAATGATACTGAAAATCTTGTATCACATTATCACATTAGGTTCTGTTGCAACAGGCAAATGTGATGACCTAACAGCAGGACTGGGCAGAAGGAGAAAGTGGGTGAATAATGGAAATTATCTTTGGTTGCACAGTGGTTGACTAAAAGCAGAGGAATGGAAAGTGGTGGACAGTGTATTGTATACTTACAGCGCTCTTTGCCTCCCTTGCTAGACCACCACCAATTGACAACACAGTCATTTTGTCCAGAGTAAACATGAGCTAAGAAATCATAACTGTATGAATAAGGCTAGACAGGCTACTGAAAAATTCTAAGCCAGAAGGAACAGATTTTTTCTTCTGAGGATATGGCCTCAACTTCATCCTCTAGAAACAATTCATCTCCCTTTAAACCTAAACCTTAAGAAACACTTCCTGCTATTGCAGAGGAACCAAATGAGTGTCAGTGATGCGATTTAAGTATGTCTAGCCTTCAATCAAAAATTCTGTCTTCTATTTAAGTGCAGAAGTCTTAACAATTAGATATTGTATGCACTCTGTTTTTAATAGGCAGAGACAAGATCAAGTGCCCTGTCTGTTAATTAAGCTTTTTTAATTTCTCCTTCTGAAGCATCTGAGAATGTCAAATAAGCCATTATTAATTATTACACACTCCTAGTCATCTTTTCAATTTAGCATTTTATCATCCTATTGAAGGGTTCAGCACTGCTATTGAGCACACTTCTCAGCTGGCTTTGCTGAGACGGCTGTTCTTCCTGACTTTACCTGTGCCTGCTAAGGGAGATTATCATGTTAACTGAAGCAACAATGGGCTTTAACTCTAAAAACAATAAGTTGTTCAATAAAAGTATGTTCAGTTGAAAGCAAGCATGCATGAAAGGGGCTATTTTTAGGACATTCTGCTTTCAAATTAGGAAGATAAGTGCTGTTAAATATTGTGTCTGTGCCCCTTTTTTTGGCAAAACAATGCACTCCGTTTTCCTGTGTTTTCATTTCACCTACTTTCTGCTGATCCCCCACTGTAGCATGCTGCAGCAATAAAGTTTACTATTTTTATATAGCAAGTAATAGGGAAAAATCATTATTTTTGGAAGACAAAATATGGGGTGGAAAGGGGAACTGGGCACCATTATCATGAGATATATGTACATTAATTAGAATTCAACAGATTCTTACATGAGCCAAGAAATTGCAGAGTTTAATTCATTGTCCCATTTTAAAATTCAAAAGGAAACACCCTACATTTGTTTTTAAGACAAGAATCCAGACTTTTAAGTGTTCATAAAAAAATTCAGAAAAACGTAACTATAATCAAAAAATATTTACAATAGTGAACATACAACTCAACAACATCATCCACAAATGCACAATGATATGCATAGTAAATTATGCAGAATAACCTAAATTACTAATAAGGTGCATGGCTGGAGAATTTTAAGCTTTAATATGAAATACTTTCACACAGCACTTCTTTAACATCATACATCAAATCAGACAAACAATGTGACTGGAAATAAAAATTAGCAATATACTAAAAACTAAGCAATTCAGAGCGGGAATCTAGCAGCATACATCTTAGCATCAAAAGTAAATAATTCACTCCCCTGCAATTATTGCTATTCCCCATTTCCCTGCTACATACTTACAGAACAAATTTTGGGGTTTTATTTTTTTCTGCTTTTACAGTCTCCCGTGTTTCCCATTTTAACTCTTCTCTTTTCTAAGGTGTGAAAATATGACTGCCAAGTTAATGTTTTTCTTGCTGAAAGGTCATAAAGTGGCCAGAGTTTTTACTTTGAATTAAGTGATCTCAGCAGTGATGTTGTCTAATATTAAGCTCCTGTACATAGTAAGTATAGATGAAGCGATGGGTTGAGAATAATGAAAAAAATAAAAAATTCTTGCCAGAGTTACCTTATTTTACCTGAAGAGTCAGAGGGAAGGGGAGAAGGATGAGGTTATTTTTCTACTATTGTTGTGTATAATATTGACAAGGAAAAAAAAAACCAAAAACCCAAAACCAACCTGCTCTGTAATCTTGTTTAAGACTGTACTTGAAAAAGTACTGTTTCCACTGCATACCTAGTTATTTCAGACAAGTAGCAGGAGTCATTAAGTGCAAAAAGAGTAAAACAACATTATAGTCTTATGAAAGGAAGAGCATTGTTTGGACACACTATGGGATTTGGATAGCAAAAGCCACTTTTTGGAGCACCATGCTGTTGAAAATTCAAGGAGACAAGAGTCAAGAGATTAATGCTTCTGGCATCCATTATAATATTTTGTAGCAGCTCTGTTTAATTAAAATATAAATTATCTCATTACTAACACCAAGAATATCTAAAGTAGTTAGCAAGGCTCTCAACAGAATAAGAAACATAAAACAGAAACCAATTACAAGAAGTTTGGAGGCAGACATTGCTTTAAATAGAGGATTGCAAGTGTTCGATTTAGATGTGTACAAATTAAGTGCTGTGAAGAATGAAGACAAACAGGAAAGCTGACTCTGGAAAGGCAAGCTCTCTTTCTTTCCTTGCTTGTTGGTTCTACGCCAACTACCTGAGAAGCAAGGATCACTGATCCTTTGTGTTTGGCTTTTGTTTGTTTTTTAAGTTTCTGTGGAAATAACATTGATCCTTTCAGAAAAGCAGGATTTAAGGGGAGACTAGTGATGACGTAAGAATGGCTGAAGATAGAGGACCTGTGAAAGGCTTCTTCCAAAGCCTTAAAACATTCACAGTCACACTGAAAGCTCCCCTCCCATATGCACATAGGTGGTTGGAAAACAACAACGTTATTCTGTGTATTTCTTCCTTGAACAGATGGTCTTCAGCCACCAGTCAGACTTTGGTTCTTGCCCTATCCTTCATCCATGTTCATCCTAATATCTAATCTCAGGACAAAATTGTCATGTCTATAATACCTATGGGCCTAGTTGACCTGAGGCTAGAACTTTAATAAGGGCCATGGCAAGAATGATGCTCAATAATATCATACACAAAAGAAAACACTCTGCTTTTCAATACACTAGACACCTTCAAACCAACAGATTTCATTGTTTTCCATGTCAGTTCTGATTTGCTAAGCCTAAGAGAGATGTAATACAGTTATTTGCTTAAACAAGAACCAGAATTTTCCCTGAAGTTTAACTGCCGAACATTTTGGAGTTCACTGAATAGAATAGTATTGCTACTACCCTGTGCTTCCCCCCATCCCAACAACATATTTCTGCCTTCTTCAGAGCTTCTGAATCATCAGAACACAAAGTACAGCTGCTTTCATATCCCCTGAAGATCACTAGGAGTCTCAAGAGAAAACATTTTATTCTGAGAATTTTGAGTCAGATTTCTTGATAAAGGCATTGGGATAGGAAAGCTTACATGAACTTTCAAACCTTTTGAAATTCATATATCGGTGTTCCTGGAAACACAGAAGATCACCTCCACCCCTTATGGTTCAAACATGGTCTCTTCTATCATCATTCCTTATCAGGAGTTCTGAAGAAAACAAACTATAATGCCAGCTATAGAACTCCTGAAACTTTCCTGAACTTTCTACTTTCTGTAGAAATGTTGCCCAATTGAATAATCCTGTAAATTGCAAAAATATACTTTAGCTGATATAAGAATTCAACTTAGTGTGTAGACTAGCTATTATACTGGCTGGCTGTGACCTGCTTATAATTGAATGTCTCATTCTAGCTCAGAGCAAGAGGACAATAAATAAGTCTATTCCACTGTTCAAGGACGACGCTGCCCTATGTGATATGTGACTGTAACTGTGCATGCCAAAGCAATGTGTACATAAAGGGGCGGGGGGGAACAACCAAAAACAACAGATGAAAAATACTTTAGGGAGGAACTATTTTTCCATCATTTACAGAAAAACAGTTCTTCTTATGATAAGGCAACTTAAATGCCATTCTATGAGCTACATCCTTTAAATTACACAATTCTGTTACACAAAAGGTAACCTTTTCAGTATGCTTTGTGGGAGTCTCCCGGACCTTCAGACCCTTTCCCCAAAGGTTAGTCTGGTTATAATCAGGAAGGAAAAAAGACAGCAAGTTATTCAACAAAAGATAAAATGTCCAGATCTATTCAATGGTTTTTTCCCCGCCTTTTTTTAAATTTTGTTTCATAACTATGCCTGTTTCCAAGAAGTGGCAACCACTTTGTTTTTTGGAAGAAAATCTCTGCCTACAAGAATTCACGTATCAGCCCAATATGCATTTAGTTATGTACATCTGACAGCAAGGACTTAAGTTTGCAACAGGTTGGGTAATGTACCTCTGGCAGCAGTCTGCCTCAA